>NW_027279187.1:50000-325382 GCF_046629955.1 Centroberyx affinis | reverse complement strand
GACGAGGACAACGTCTCGGAGCCGCCCGACACCAACGCGCCTCCCTCCTCCTCCTCCTCCTCGTTCGTCATCCCCGAACTGCGCCTGGACCGCTCCTTCAGCGCCGACGCCCTCTCCTCGCCCAACACAGACGACGAAGACTACGACGAAGACGACGACGACGACGAGTCCGAGGAGGAGGACGACGAAGAAGGCGACAGCGACGACGCCTACCTGCAGCGCCGCAGCATGGTGGAGGGCGCCACCTGCGAGAAGCACGGAGGAGGGGGGCTGAGCGTGCAGAATTCCCTCCGCAGGCGCACCCACAGCGAGGGGAGCCTCCTGCAGGACCCCCGCACGCCCTGCTTCACCTCCGACAACGCCATCAACTGCCTGGAGGTCGGGGGAGCGCACCACAAGGGCGGCTGGACGCTCCCATCGCCCAAAACCCTGAAGAAAGAGCTGACCAAGAACGGAGGCTCCATGCATCAGCTGTGTATGCTGTTCTCCGGGAGGAAGGTAAGCAGCTTGCCACACACACACCCACACCCACCCACACACACACACACACACACACACACACACACACACGCACACATTCAAATTATCAGATTCTGAGTTGTGAAGAAACCACATATTCCAAAACCACATAAGTCAACTTATCTGGAGGTTTGTGGCTTCATTTTGTACCGTAGAAATATTTTCAGTACATGGAGAAAATCAGGAAAATATCAGGAAAATATCGTAGGTACAAGGATTTTGGAGAACACCAAAGGTATATGAACATACACACATGCACACACGCACACCAAACCAATGACTGGGTCTATATTTTTGCTCACAGAATCCATGTTTTTTCTGTCACATGGGAACTCATGACCACACATACTGAGTCACATGTACAATACATCCCTACGACTATATGTTTCCTAGGTATTTCATGAACAGTGCTTGAATTGTCTAATAGTTCAGCTAAAGTTTGAGTTGTCTTGAATTAAGACGGATCTTGCACTGGTTTCTATAGATAGGGTGACACCAAGTGGACAAAATGAGAAAGTGCACAAGAACACCATACCAGCAAGGGAATGAATTTGCAGTAAAAGTGCTGAAATCTAACAAAAATATTATATCTTGAGAAATTACTGTATGAAATGCTATGGTAATTTCCAACACACAGTAGGCTTATTGACAGGGTATTTGCAACTAAAGCAGAATACCGGACAGTCCTATGCCCGATTATATCTTTGGGCACACAGAGTTCAAACTCCAAGTTTCAAAACATTGTACCTAGTCATGCACATTAATGTCTGGTGTTAAAATATAAACTGTCCCACAACAGCTGGTTCAAAAATTGGTTTAAGGTACGGAGAAAAAGCCCCCTCAGTCTCAACGTCAAGCTGGCTCAAATATTCTGCCATTGTGAGAAAAATGTTGTATAATACATCCAGAAGTGGAAGGTAACAAAGTATTTTTGCTCAAACACTTTTCTGATGCATGTTTTGAGGTACTTGTACTTTTGTTGAGTATATCAATTGTCAGGGACTGAACATGAACCACTGATAAACAATCAATACACTTTTAAAGTTTTAGCTGGCCAACTATAGGAGGCAGTAATCATTGCAATTGCAACTGAATCTCCAGCTCCTTTAACATGACATTTTGAGATTAATACACTTCCTACGCGCTAAAAAAGATCAAATTTAGCATGTACTATTAATATTTAGATACCATGGATTGCAAATACTTAAATATGTGTATACTTCTATCAGCTAAGGATTTATGCGCTGCTGCCTCCACTGAGATTACGTTGAGAAGAGGTATGCCTTTGACTTTAGTGCAGGTAGTAGTTGCTCTAATTGTCCAATAGGGGGAAGCATGCATCACATTCTGTTGCCCCGCAGCCACACATAAATGTCCTCATGTCTTTTATCAGTTCACCTTGACCAAATGGGTGATGGGTGAGAGATCACAGTTCATTTCATTTATTAGTTTATTTGACAGGGACAGATATGAGGTAATATGTTTTATAATTTCATCAGGATAATTAAGTGTTAACAAGAATGCAGTCAGGCCATCAACACTGCACTGTATGTCTCCAAACAACACTATTTAACAAGATTCAACTCTGTACGTATCTATTTCATCAATATGCAAATGACAATGGGTGATTGTCAAAGAAAAAGGTTAGAGACAAATTGAGAGAGAGAGAATAGAAGAGACAGAAGAAGAGAGATTGATATCAGAGCTACACATAGAGCGCATTGATGAAATGATAAGAGAGACAGAATACAAGTGACAGAAGTCAACAAATGCGCACTCTACCCTTGCAGAAATAGAGGGAGCACCACTCCACTTTATCCATCTCTCCATCCAGACAGTCAGTCAGCGCACTAGACAGCCTTAAATGGCAGTGTGAGCCGAACAGAGGGAGGAATGCAGCAGACAGGGCTGGAGCCTATTGGTCTTGGCAGATTCAAGGGTAATTTTACTACCTATTGGCGTCATGGACTGAGCTCCTTAGGGGCCTGTGTTTCCATTATTTAAAATGATCTGTCATCCCACCATGCATATATCTTGTGACATCTCTAGATATAGAAGCCATGTGGGTGCTTGCGTGTGTGTCTGTGTGTGTGCGTGTGTGTTTGTGTGTGTGTGTGTCCAACCCCTGACCCAGATAATTTTATGGGGCCAATGAGGACTAGGTAACATCAAGTCAAGAGCAGGACTCCGTACACATACTGTATTTACTCCATGACACCTTCAAAGTTGGCAAAGCTAATGCCATTTCCAGTAGTACACATTTCTCAGTGGGGTGAAATCCGGTTTCAATCAATCCTTACATATCAGTGTACAGATATGAAAAAGGCACCATTCCCCCAAAAATAAGAGAGGTGCTCTCTCAGGAGGAAGATGTTTTGAACAGCTGACTCATAAAAGCTCATTTTTGGTGAATTTTGAGAGAAGGCTTATGATTTTTCAACCATTAAGTAACAGCTTAAAGTAAACTATTTCACGGGATGGGAGACTGTCAAATGAATACACAGTGCTGTTGGCAGGCTACAATGACAAATAATTATTTGTGAAAATAATTGTTATAGAATCTTAATAGATGCATTTAAAAGTTTTGGGGAATTTGGAACAAAGTTCAAAAGCGTTTGTTTTAAGAAATTTTAAACCTATTCCCTGGGGTATAATTCAAAATTATTTACTGCTGACAATATTATATAGACCTTAGCTTCTCTGCCAGAATATGCAAACTACAAATTAGCTGTGAAGAAATCCAGCATTAAGAAGTATAAGTTAAGTTATTTGTTGAAGTGTTTTGGATCATGTACAATTAATTGTTTAGGTGCAGACAGTGGCTGCCCACAAGGGGTTTCCAGACTTTATTGAAGCCTTGAAGCCTGTTTTCAAAGTCCTTTTAATGCTGTTGTAAGACTGATTCAGCAATAAAGGTCAAGTTTTGACTAAAACATCAATTATTATGAATTTTAAGACATTTTACACCGACTTCACACTTGTAATCGCTTGGAGCATCTGGCCTAGCATGATGATTCAGATGGTGAAAAAACACAGAGCTGCATGAAGTCATCACTGTGCAAGGTCTTGCATAGTGTGTGTGTGTGTGTCTGTGTGTGTGAGAGAGAGAGAGACAGAATTAGAATTTCAGAGAGAAAGCAGAGGAGCAACAGAGGGAGACAGAGCGCAAGACTGTGTGAATCTAGATGTCATGCAAGTATTTCATAATGTGAAGGTCACTCCCCCATCCCCCCTTTTTCTTTCTCTCTCTCTTTTTCTGTCACTCCGCCTTTCCCTATCCAGGCAGTGTTTACTTTGCCCTTTTACAAGCACTGACTCTGGTCCTGTCTTTCTTTCCGCTCTGCTCTTTTTCCTCTCACTTGATGCCTTTAGTGCCCTATCATCAAGGCAAGGATAGCCAGAGACAGACAGAGAACAGGGCAAGAGAAATGCTGTCGGTTTGTTTTAATAAGAGATGGAGAGAGAAAGAGAGAGAGAACATTGCGCATGTAACGTCGTCTTTACTCTTATCTAGATTCAAATTCTGTAAACATGGCAACCCTGTAAAAAAGAGAGTTAAGTTATTCCTGCTCTGACGCCCCTTTTGACTTGGTGAAGAAGCCTGTCCAAACCCGCTAAATGGTCTGCATAAAGACTGCATCCAAATGCCATCTTAACCATGAGGCGCAATGTAACGTTTCATCAACTGTGTGCAAGTTGGTAATTTAACTTGCAGCATGAAATATTGAGGCTGTCGTTGGTTGAAGAAAATCTACTTGAGCTGTAGCTGGATTATAAAGGCCAACAAAGGTTTTGCTCGTACCCTGATAGCTACTTTGCAAAAAAGCAAAACAACAAAAAAATATAATAACAAATTGAACAGGAAAGAGAGATCAGTAACAAAATGAATTTCCCTGCTTTGTATTGGAATTTTCAACCAGATTGGGGCTTCAGACAGAGACCAAAAAAATCCAGCAGAGTGCCAGCAGACTGACTCTCAAGGTGATGAGAAGCATGTCTTAAATGGCCACAGGAGATGAAAACACTGCTTGTTCTTTCCAGTCCTCCCATCATGCCATCCAAAGCCTCAACTCCTTCCTCCTTTTCCACAGACACATCACACTCATCCACCTGTCTATACGTCCTCTTCCAGTTTGTGTCGCTCTCACATTTGGAGCGAAGGTGTTGCATCGATACAGCCAGCGTTGCAGCATGCGAGTGCGGAGCTAAGCCAGTGCTTTTGGCTTAAGCAGGTCAAACATTTTGTTTATGAGGTATGAGTCTTTGTTTGAAATCCGGATAAATATCAGTTGCCTTACCAGACGTTTGGGGGAAACAATTTTATTGTGTTTACCGGTGATTCCTTTGTTGGCTTACATTCCTGTGTTGTGTCAAGGATGCGCAGGGGTAAAAGGAAAATGGGTTACCGAGCGCATACGAGAATGCATTCATATATGGAAACAGGTGTGCACACACACCCTCTGTGTGTGTGCGCACATGTGCCACACAGACACAGAGGGTGATGGTGTGTGTATACGCGAAGGAAGGGAGTGAGTTCATGCATTTGAGTAATCTGTCATCTGCACTGTATTTCTGACAATGGAAAGAGATGGATGGCTTGCGGTACATCCTAGTACAGTCAAGCCCTCCATTATGTAAGTGTGCCATTGCCTTTTATGCAAAGTCAATTGCGATGATGCCACTGATCTTTTTGGCCCTAGGTTAGCTAGCATCCCTTTTAACGTCACAGTTCCTTTGGACATCCAATAACTTCACAAACATGGTTAAGAGAGTCGCTGGGTGTCTTAGGCTAGATGGGTATGTCCTGAAGAGAGGAGAGAGGGATAGAGGGTTGGGGAGAGATCAGTGGAGGGAGATACTGGAGAAACTGTGGAGTGGGAGGGAACACAATGGAACAGAACAGTTAATCTCAAGGAGGAACATTTGTTTCCATCCTATAATGTCATGTTTTAACACTCCTCTCTCCTGTCTATGATACAGTCCAGTTGTGAAACAATCAAAAAATTTTACATAATGGCAATAGGAGAAAAATTTGATCTCTTGGTTGGCTTGACCTACATTCTGTCAAGCAGGTAATTTCCTTTTATACGGTTTTCACCATGCAGATGAGTGCAAGAGAGTGGAGGCCAGTTTTATGACAATGTGCCAACGCTTTCTTCTGGTCAAGGGTGTGTATTATGTCAGTGCTCTATTTGAATCCAGACCACTCATCACGTATTTATACCTGTACTATTATATAACATCTTTATGAATGTCAAGAGAACATTCACCCATTAATTTTGAAATGGTTTCCAATAAAAACTGCCTTCATAACAATTTCTTGTGACGTTTTTAATACGGTTAGCATTTAGCCCACGCAGTCTAGGCTGTCAGAAGTCCTTAAAGTTATTTATAGCGTTATAACTGCTGACCTTTCTTGTCATAGTTTAGGCCTTGATGTGTTCGTTCCTTGTGGTTCACTCAGTGCTTAATTTGTAAATAAGGAGGTCCTGGAACACCAAGTGGTCGGTGTTCCTGCGAGTCGGTCTGGAGGGAAAAGGTCCCGGAGCATATCAAGACAACAAGCGCATTGGAGGCACGGTGGTGCTCAGTGCAGCCATACAGTACTGTAGACCTAACAGCCTAAACATTACGAAATGGCCGACTATATGACCTTAGCGCTCTGACTACTGCTGACCTATAACAATATTTGATTATTGCATAGGCTACATAATGCTCATTTTGTCCAAAACGATGGGTTTTTACAAACCTGCCCTTCAAGTAATGGACTAAAGATATAACTGCGCTGTGCACAACATAAAATGCCCACATACGTGGCTGTGAGATATCCTAATCATACATAAACTGCAATGGCTTCAACCATTTACCAGACAAATTCTGGCTCGAGTAGTTACGCATCAATATTCAACACAAATACTTTCATAGGATATCTACTTTGAACGTAGGAAACAATGTCAGCGAATAATGAAATGACAGAAATAAAACGTATCACGGTCATGCCATGCAGCTAGAAGTTGACCTAAATGCGACACTCAGCTGGACCGCGCTGGTTTTGAAATGCCCACATTGATGTGGGGCTTACAGCCCTTCACTCAACCAATTATATTACCTATTATTTCTGGACACTCAACATAACATGCGCAAAGTGTCCCACATATTTAACTGTGGGACTTACAGGTCCACACCCCAAATAATTTCCGTTTTAATCTATGCAAATATGAATTTAGATGTTATTGTCCCAGCAGAGAACAGTTTACAAAAAAAACAAAAACATTCTTACCTTGTCTAATTTTCCAAAAATAGTCCACACAGCGGACATATGGACAGCAAATCCAACTGTCTTTTAGCCATGACAATGCCTGAAGTTTACCATAACACACTCTGCAGAGCAGCTCACTCATGTGACGTGATTACTATGCGCTTGTTGCTACTTTCTAATAGGGTAATCACCTGTCTTCATATGGAAATGAGCCAATTCGGTTTTTGGAAGGGAGGGGAAAGGAAGAGTCAACTATTGGGATTATTACATGGCAGACAAAAAAAAAAAAAACTTTCATGCCACCAGAGGTGCTGGGTCCACGCAAATAAGTACCAGAATGCAGGTAGTCCAAAACCATTAGGTGCCATCCTGTTCCGGCAGGATCCGGCACAAATTAAGCACTGGGTTCACTGAAACGCAGCTAGAAGGCCATATTATCAGACAAGTGTAGCACTCTTGTCCATATCAAGGCCGTTAACTTACACAGGTCAAAACAGTCAAAGCAATCATTCAACAAGGGAAATCATATCACATCCATCTCAGAGCTAAGAATAGTTTGCTCTTACTGAACAAGTTGAGCAAGAGGTTCACAGAAACGATATAAAAATATCCAACACTGATAAGTAATGTTCCATGTCGCTTCAAGTGTTTTTTGTCCAAACATGAAACTAAATAGATGGCTCAATTAGCTCGCCTCATGCCAACAACTACACAATACAATATAGCACATTAGAATGAATGCATTTGTTTACCTCAGAGAGCACTACGGATACAACACATCACGACTGCGTCCCTCCGTGAATGGCTGGTATTGTAAACACGAGAGACTCATCTGTTTGACTGGGGATGGCCTAGAAGGGACAGAAGGTCTCCCGGGTTCAAAGCCATGTGGGACACAGCCAGCATGAGACCAGTGAAAAGCTAAATGGGTAACAGGTTTGAGTAGACTAACATTTGCTGAGTAGACTGAGCAAGCATTCACAACATTCAAAACAGTGTTCAGTCAACCCTCAAGTGTCTATTGATACATACACAAATTAACTGAGTGTGTTGTTTTTCTTTGTTATATTGCACATTTTGCAGTAGTAACCTATGAAGATAGATTCCCATTTGTGTCTGTGTGTGTGTGTGTGTGTGTGTGTCACATCCAAAAAGGGTTCTAATCATCCAAAAAGGGTTCTAATATAATTATACATAATAATATAATTACATTAATTCATATAATGTAAATGTACTTAACATTGCTCATTGCACATATCTGTACATAATTCATATTGTATATATTTTTTTTTACATTTTTCAGGCAGGCAGTTTATGTGTGTGGACACGTGTGTAATTGGACAGGGTGAAGTTGTGTTTTTTTTTTTTTTATAAATGCTCACACACGTTTCCAAAATCATTCTGTGTCTATATGTGTGTGTTTGACTGTATATGTGTGTGCAGGCCTCAGACAATACAGCTTGTATGAGATCATTTCTGCGGTGCTTTGAGGATTGAGAAAAAAAAAAAGTAGTTACATAAGACCAGACTTCCATCATCTCATTTGGGAAGGAATTGTTGTCACTTGTAGGGGAATGTGAGGCACCTCCCTTAGTCGGAGGGAGAGGGGTCTGTGGGTTGACTGATAATATGCTGTGTCAGAATAACTCTCTAATATCTCTATAGTGAGAGTTTACCAGCCAACTTGAATCCTTAACTGCTGCAGTTAAAAGCACAGACAGACAGACAGACAGACATTAGATACTGTACTTGTTTGTACTTATCTATCTATCTATCTATCTATCTATCTATCTATCTATCTATCTATCTATCTATCTACTCACATACATACACACATACATGCATGTGCATAGAAGAACAACAAAGTAAAATAAAAAGTAACAAAGCATAAACAAAATGTAAGATGACTCAGGTTATACACAAACAGATACACATAATACTGGCTCCTGTCTCCTGTCTCCTGTTATGTCTGTTCTCAGACATAACAAAGACACATTGCACCAGCATCTACTGAGAAACCCTTTTTAAGGAAGAAGACAACCAAGTGGTCCTCTCTTTCTCTTCCCATAATTCCACCCAACTTTCTCCTTTCTCTCTCTCTCTCTGTTCTTTGTATTTACAGCCTTGGCGTGAGCAGTCTTGACTACTTATTATAATAAGTTATGGTGCTTACAGACCATGCACACACACACAGAGGCACACACACAGACACACACACACACACACACACACACACACACACACACACACACACACACACACACACACACTGTCTTTACTAGCATTTGGACTCAACCTATTGTAATATGGGTATTATGAGATGAGACAGAAAATCCATGACAGCTTTATTCACTGGCATATTTACTTGTTTTCTCTTAATTTGCAATGGAAAAACAGAACAGACGATGCCCAATTAAAAATATCCACTGAATGGGCGCTTGTGGTGTGGCAAGGGAATAAAATGCCAAGCTAGAAGAGTGGTATAGCAGCTATGTAACGGCACTCAACACAGTCATAATGTGTGTGTGTAGCTTTGTGTGTGTGTATATTTTTTATATGCGTGTTTCAGGACTGGTAAACAAACACGTCTCTCTGGGATGATGTTCTCTGACAGGCAGAGACGAGTACATGAGACATTCTGGCGCTCCATTGATAGGCCGTCACACTGACATGAGGGGGAAGGACCATTACCAGTTGGGCAACTGTGATAACAACGGGAAGTCTTCTGAGGCGATCCATCACTTGCACTTTCCACCTCCTGCAATGCTTTGGAAATCCAGTCACAAATACATAAAATGACTTATGTAATTCCTTCTTCTGCTACTTGAAGTTCTTCGCATCTGCTTTTTACAGCTCTGTCTTTGTCTTCCCCTCCAAAATCCAGGCTGCAGTTAAATGTGAGAGCATGCCGTGTTCTTGTTTGCGTAACACTGTTTTTATGGCCGGTTTCTTCAACATTTGGAGGCTGCATCGTCTGGCCTTTAATAAATCTTACTGTTCAGGATGTTCCAGATATATGTATCTGTAAATGAGTCCCATGGATGGATGGATGGATGGATGGGTGGATGGATGGAAGGATGGATGGATGGATGGATGGATAGATAGATAGATAGATAGATGGATAGATGGATAGATAGATAGATAGATAGATAGATAGATAGATAGATAGATAGATAGATAGATAGAGAGAGAGAGAGAGAGAGAGAGAGACAGAGAGAGAGAGAGAGAGAGAGAGAGAGAGAGAGAGAGAGAGATCAAGTAAAGACCAAAAAAAACGTTTTATGTCTGAAGGAGACTTTTAACCCTAATTTATGTTGCGAAACTCAAAGTCAAACGAGTGAATTCTAGAGAGGCCCAAACTGGAAAACCGGAGGCAGAGATGATTGTGGCTTTACAAACTAAGTCCTGGCACAAAATACACCTGCAGGATTGCCACCGACTTATGTAAGATCGTTTTCAAGGCAAAGAAAAAATGTTAATTTTCTCCTTTTAATAAACCAACAATTTTTTCTCAGCCAATCTACTAACTCCTCATGAGAGTCCAAAGCTCCCCTGTACAATCCCTCTCTCTCTCTCTCTCTCTCTCTCTCTCTCTCTCATGGTCTGTACCTCTCAAACACTCAATATATGGACTTGTATCCGTTCACAAATCCCCACCACAAAGGCTGGCTAATCCAAAGCTAATGAAGCTAGCGTTCTCGTGTTTGTTTGTTAGCGGTTGTTTGGCTGTTGGTGATTACTGAGGGGCTTTAGTGAGCTGCCCAGATAGATACTGTGTTGAACTGTGGAAAAGAGTGTGGGAACATGCTGTTTCCATCCACTAACTCTAGTATTGGCACAATGTGAGTGAGTGTTAAGAGCTTTCCTTGAAAGGTATTGTAAAAAGGAATTTCTTCTCGGTTGTGTTACCTGATTAAATAGAGTAACGTGACCAAAACAAGAACAGGTCTGCCAATGAATTTGGCCACAGGTTCACTACTCGTAACTCTATCAGCGATGTAACACATTGTTCCCACATTATCACAACAATTAGTGACACTTCAAAAGAAAACACGGCTGTTGCTGAGATTGAACGTGAGACATTGTGATCTTTCCAACCACTGAGCTAACCTGTCACCTAGCCATAATAACTTCTTTGCTGCTATACTTAACTGCTTCAGAGAGCGGTGCTAACGCTGTAAGCTAACTTAAGGAGACCAGATGTTTTGGAGAAAATCCGGGGACATTTTAGGTTCAGCTGGAATTTCTACCTGCGTAGCCAGAGAAAATCACTGGCCCTGTCCAAAGAGTATCACATATTACTCCAGGAGTAGTATGGTAATGTAGTTTTTACTGGAGTGATTCAGTGATTTCAATCCCATCCCCGATCAACTTTATTTGTGATTATTCCAGAGCATGCGTCCCCACGTGAAGAAAGTAACCACTACTGTTTTTCAGCAAACTCCAAATTAGAAATTACAGATACTTTGCAGGGTAGACGTATTCTTTCTTCTTCTGTTTGATGGGAGTAATAAAGTAATTCATGTTGTCCGGATAATTCATTAAAATCACCCACATGTACTAAATGACATTAACAACATTATCCTGCAATACTAATCCCATCCGGACAGGGTGATGTTCATTCCAGATGGGATAAAATCCCTGTGGTCCTGAGGTAAAAATGACAATCAGCAGATCTCTCCTGGTATTAGTACCATCCAGCAAGGGGGAAATCCGGGGACATTTCCGGGGACAGCACCAGCCGGGGACAAAGCACCAAATCCAAGGACCTTCCCCTAAAATAGAGACGTCTGGTCACCCTAAGCTAACTCCATGACATCAACTCTAGCTTAGTATCATGTAGCCAGACCCTTCTTCACGTTTAGTTTTACTTTAGCACTGTGTTATCTTAGAAAGAACTAACTTAGTTAACCTATGATCATAATTCACATTGTAATTCAAGCCAAAAGCCCCCCAAGCTGCTAATACCAACACTAGCCTGGCCTCCTCCGCTCTCACCTGAGGCAGCAGGCTGGGAGACTGGAGGGAGGCCCTTCCAATTTTGCTCTCTAAGCAGCCTGTTACATGACATTACTTAAAACATATTTTAAGTCACACAAAGTACTGAAAAAAGTCTTGTTTAGTTAGAGTTCAAGGTAACAATTCAGATATTGGCACCGCAAATTATCAAACGATGCCCACCCCTAGCCAACTTGGTGGAATATAGTTGGTCATAATTATTAGCAATATGGCCCATCTACATTGCTTCAGTTACCCATTAGATTTAGACATTATGCAGGGCTTTTGAAATGATGCCTTTCCTTCGTAAGACGTGATGGCTTGATGTCATGGCACATTGTAGCTTGACCTTTCTCAGCAGAACCACGCTGTCTTCCCACCTTAATGCCCCTCAGTGTATGCAGTTCAGTCATGAGCTGGCAGGGTTGTGTATGGTGTCCACAGTAAGACTGGCACAACAAAGCCCTCTCCTGACGTTTGGGTAATACAAGAGAGGATCCAGAAGCCCCCTGGTTTCATCTTTTGGCTTGCGTGTGTTTGAAGGGATGTGTTTATGGCACTGGTTGCCATAGCAGTATTTGGGATTAATCACTGTTGTTGAGCACATGAATATGGATAGGCAGTTTCTCACATGTAGACACACACACACACACACACAGGATAGGGATTTTCAGAGCATTAATGTTTTAAGGCACTAAATAGGGTTGAATGAAGAATGGATGGTTCACTTCGAGCCTGGTCTACTGAAATTTAATGTCTTAAAATACAAATACTGCTGCATTCACCTTGAGCTCCAGCCTAAACCTAACCCTAACCTTAACTCTAATCTTAACCTTAACCAAAGTTGTTTTACTTGCCTAAACATAACCATAAGCTAAACTTTTCATGTGATGTACAGGTGAAAATGGTGTGATCAATTTGTGCTATTGTCACATAATCAAATTTGTGGCAGAGGAACGTCTTCACGAAATTGGTGTCCACAACACGCAGAGTTAGTGCTCATTTCACAAAATTTTATGAGACTGTGTTGTTCATTTCCTTTCTTTCTCTCACCTGTCAATTATCTTTATCACTCACTATTTATTACCCTATCTCACAACTTGTACGTATTATGTATTATAAAAATAACCAAAATATATTTTTTAAAGATATTATTCATATTATTATCTTGTGCTATAAAAAATACAATACGCACTACAAGACAACAATATTGATGAAAATTAGGGGATGAACTGAGACCATCGTCAATAAATCCCAACACTTAAAATCAACAATTGCACCTTTAAATGCTTATCCAAATATGTTAAAACAGCTGACATTCCCACTGTTGCCTAATGACCATTTTTAGGAGGCATTTTTTACTTTGGTCAGTATTGTCATGGTGTGAAAGAAGCAGGATGGAAGAACTAAAATTTGTTCTCCAAGTTCTGGTGCGTTCTGTCTGTGAAACAAAAACGGTACATCGAATGAGATAACAAGATCGCAGTGTTCTTGATCTGTATGCCAGCTATGTTATCCACATCAGCACATATCCCTGGCTAGATTTGGCTTTTGTACACAAGCAACTGTGTAGCCACACACATGTGCTCAAACACACACGCACACGCACACACGCACACACACGCACACACACACACACACACACACACACACACACACACACACTCTTCCCAGGTGGCAGGAGTCAGGGTGAACAATGGGGGTGAGATGATGGGAGCACACATGCTGTCCTCCACAGGATGGGAACAGGGTCAGGGGAACAAGCGGCCCCGGAGACGAGAAGGGGGGGAGAGGAAGAGAGACAGACGACGGAAAAAAATATCGGTGACTCCTTAATGACTGAATGCAAAGTGCATTACAAAATCAAACATTTAACTGGGTTGAATGTTCTTTTTTTATGTGATACTGAAGTTTTTTTTAAGTGGCATTCAGTCACCTAACTGTCATCTACTGGCTACTTCCCTGCTATGATTCCTATACCCCACAGTCAATTCTAGTCACAATATATATATAATATATACCCATCCAGTCAGCCACACAGACAGTGTCCCTATCTCCTCTGCTTTTTAATTTAACCTCGGTGGCATTCATTCTCATTACTCCCGTGTCCAATTTATGAAATAGATTACATTGTTCCAACGTCAGATCAACCAGGACAAGACCAGCCAAATCACTTTAACCTTAACTAACTTCTCCAAAATTAGCTGTGAGGATGGTGGGGACATCTAATGGAAAGCTGTATGAAGGGTAACACAGCGCTGTGTATAGAGGACAGAGAGACGTTTTTAGAGATATACTGTAAAACATAAAAGTATTACATCAGGGGCTTGTGGGCAGCATCTAGTTTCTCACCATTGTTAATGAGGTATTTTACACAACCACACCAGCAAACCGGGTACAAATGGTTGCTTTTAGAGATGGTTTGTGTCTGGAGTGTCTCTTGAGTTGGCCTTGACTAGGACTGTAGCAGTTCATAATTTATAACTGTTAATGTGTACAGTTCGCATCCAATTTTCTTTTTATTTATGTGCCAGTTTACGTTTTAATGAATTTATCTGGATATGGAAATAAACATCGCTATGACAACAAAACGTAACTTTCAAAGTACTAAAGCGCACAGGCAGAAACTGAGGCTCACGGGTTTGCATTATTCTATAATGGATTTGACAAGGCTTGTGACTTGTGACTCCGACTTGACGGAGAAATCGCAGATGAACAGATGCTTTAATCTTCTCTGTTGCCGCACACAAACAGAAGCCAACAGTAAAGTCAGTTATTCCACTGCTCACACACTGCTATGTGTTGTTTACTCCCAGTGAGGGGTGAAGCATGACCTTTACACGAGCGGGTGTGTGATACGCATCGCTCTCCGGCTATACCGTGGTCGGAATCTCGTTCACAACATTCCTCCCTCCCTCGCTCCACCCCCCGATACGCTGCCTTCCCGGTAGAGCTTTTCCCTTTCCACAAAACAGCCCTTCATTTTGCTTGCGGATGAACTTCACCTCACAGATTCTCATCCCTTCAAATAGCCAGGGGTCAGACCGGGAGTTCAAAACACACACACACACACACACACACACACATACACACACATACACACACACCCTCCCCCATATCCTTCCATCTGCCCTATCTGTGAAAGGCATTTCTCATCAAACCTGGACAGGCTGAATACGCAGAGCCTTGGGGTAGGAATTCCCGTAGCTAATAATTGCCCAAACGCAGCACACGCATTTCTCCAAATCACTTCACATCACCTCTTCAAGAATTCTGCGACTGCGGCCCCTGGAATTCCAAATGTAAAGGGCATATTTTGGTCAGAAAGGCCTGCAGGAATGTCAATAGCACTTTAATGGACAGCATCAATCCCAGACTGGATAACCTGCATGCTTTGCAGAGCAGGTCAGAGAAATGACGTTGTATGAGCATTGTTCAATAGCATCCTGTGACACGGGAAGTACTTAGGCAGGAAGCAGCCATCTCCTAAGCGGTGCTGAATAACAGGAGGGTCAGATCAAATAGAAAACAAACACACACACACACCCGCACACACCACACAGACATGCACACAATGTACCTTTTATATCTGCTTGCATTATGTGCTTTGAGTAAGGAATGAGTCAGTATCCTGTCTGTGGGTCACTGAGTTTCTTATCAGATATTACTGAGTACTGTTGATGATGTGCCATTGTGTGTGTGTGTGTGGGTGTGTGCATCTGTGTGTGCACATATGTGTGTGTGCGCACATGTGTGTGTGTATGTGTGTGTGTAAGTGGATGACAGCTGGTAAACACACACACACACAGGCATGCGCATGCACACACACACACACACACACACACACACACACACACACACACACACACACACACACAGAGAGTAACGAGACAGTCTCTAGGCCACAACCACAACAAATTTATTTGACCCCAGATTTCCTTTTATTCGTAAAAGAAGTTTGAAAATATTCCTGGTGACAGAAAAAGAACAAAATAACACACTTGACATTTAAAACAACTACGTAATTAAACACTGAACATCAAAGAAAATCAGGGAGGCAATACACTTCAGGAATGTTCTCCCAAGGCTGATGATATAAAACCACTGGTGAAACAAAAGAAAAGAGGGTACTTTGGTATCACATACATAGTTTCAGCATCCTTACTGCATGTAAATGCACCTCTAAGTGTGCCAGCTACATCAGTGACCCCAATTGTCCGCTGTCAGCATTGTTGTTCCTGCCACTTGCCGGGGTCCAAGTTCACTGACATTCATTTTCGGGGCCTCGCCTGAAATAATAGTTCTGAGATATAAACTACGGCAGCAAACATTTCAGTGGAATACACAATTCTGAATAAAAGGTATGTTGTGTTTATTTTGATATCTGACGGATATTTACTTTTTAACTACATTTTAAATGCAAAAGAAGATCGGGTTAAAAGGATATGTTATTTATGTTATACGTATCCTTGCGCACAAATCAGAAATTTGGTTCTAACAATGGTTTGAGTCAAATTACTCCTTGATGTAATTGAGCATAGTGTCTGAAAAAAAGCTACTGGTAACTTAAAAACAGTAGCAGATCAGCCTAAAAAAAACCAAATGATTTCCTAACCGCCATAGTTGGTTTATATTTCTGAGCTATTATTTTAGGCAATGCCCCGAAATTGAATGGAAGTGGATTAAGACCTTGACAACCAGGAGAAACAGCAATGCTGACAATGCAGAGTATAGGGGCCGCTGATGTGGCTAATTGTAGGTGCATTTACATGGGGGTAAGGCTGCTGAAAACTAACCATGTTATACCAGAGTGTGATATCACTTTAAAGCATTGGCAAGTGTTACTTTTGGATGAGGTTGTCCCCCCCTTCCTCCCCCCATAGCCTCATTCCAAAATGAAGACTTCAACAGCTGAGGTCAAGCTTCACTGAATATTATGCAATTGGACTGATATTGAGGCTAGTATTATTAAAGTTCCCCCACTGAGGTCAGCTTTTAGGTTTTGTGACCCAGTCTCCCATGTTTCTTTGTATAGCTTCACTCAGAGCATCAATCTGCCCTTGTATTAGATCTGTTTTTCTCCTCTACCCTTTCTAACCCTGCCTTTCTGCCTCTTATGAAGGCTCCATTGTTACTCCAATGCCCCAAGGAGAGGGCCCAGTCTACTTTTTGTCTCCTCTCACCTCTCTTCTTTCAACTCTGCCTCAGATCTGCTAAAAAAGGCACAAACTTATCACAGACATAGACAGTAAGACATGGCTAAAATTATCATGGGAAAGAAAGCTCACACAGCTGTCTACAATTCTTTGCCTGATTTACCAATACCTGTCATCCAAATGGACGGTTATGGGAATCAGTTTGTAGGAAAAAGAGAAATTATATTTTTGCAAGCATATTAAAAGTGGGCATGTTTGTGCTCAGGGATAGTCAAGTGGTTTTAAGTCCTCTGGCACCACGTGTTGGCCCCAAATGGCCTTTGGCACACGATGAGATGCAAAATTAGTATTATTATTACATTTTGACAAGCACAAAAGCATTAACATTGATTGCTTTGTCTGGGCCACTGAATTTCTTTGTCTGTCTTTCTCACTGACCGTTCACTCTGAACACTCACACACACACAAACACAGTCAGGCCACACAATGTCAGGAAGCTGGGGTCTTACATGCAGCACCAATCCCAGACTGTACTAAATGGAACGGGGGAGAGGGCTGCCCTGGAGGGAAAAATAAGACCGTCTGGGTCCCTATAACATTGTTCAGACGCGGCATTGTCAAGTTGTTTTCAAATGAAAGAAAGGGGAATGAAAAGGAAGGAAGTAGCCCAAGGGAGGTCTGATGAAGAAAAGCAGCAGGGGTTGAACTGGTGAGAAGAAGTTTAAATACACAAAGACCAAGATTCATTTCTTCACCTCTGGGGTTTTAGGTTCTTAGTGGATTTGCAGTCTGGGTTGACTGGGTCAAGAATGTTTCAGCCCTGTTTTTAGATTTTGTTTTTACAATGTGTAACTTTTTTTGCGCAGAGCACATTTGAAGACTAAGGTTTGCTGAGACAGAGAGAGAGAGAGAGAGGTTGATAGACAGAGAGAGAGAGAGAGAGCGAGAGAGAGGGAGAGAGAAACCAACTTCCTCTGCCCTGTCTTATCAGGGAATAGCAGCCCAGTGGTGTGCCAACAGTCATTCCCAACCACACACACACATAAACGCACACAAACACACACACAAGCACACACACACACACACACACACCATTCTCCCCTGTCTTTGGTTCAACTGACATGTTCATTTTCAGGTCATGTGCATGTGTGTCTATCAATGTTTGCACGTGTTTTTTAGCTAATATTAGCAGTTTCGGATACGTGTTTGCCCATATGATTGTTTGCACGTGCATGCATGCATAGGTACATAAAGGTGTGTGTCTACATAGGCACGTGCACAACACACATGCAGCCAGGTGTGTGTGTGTGCATGCAAACCTATATCTGTGTATCTGCACAGCCATCTTACCAACCCTTAACTGTGCGTCAACATCTGCATCCCAGGCCTCAGGGGGCTATATAGTCTTGTGGTCTTTGGCAGACCCTGTGTTTTCATGCTGTCTTCACTGAAGCATGTGAGCGCTCTATACACACAAGTATCCACATGCTTGCACACACACACACACGCACACACGCACACACACACACACACACACACACACACACACACACACTCACACACACACACACACACTCACACACACACACACACACCAGGGTTATATTTAGAAAAGACTTAGACTTTATATGCTCCACTGGCCACTGACAGCCATCCTACTGTGCAGTCTGTGTGTGTGTGTGTGTGTGGGTGTGTGTGTGTCTGTGTGTGCGTGTGTGTGTGTGTGTTCCTTTTGTGTGTGGGGGCTTGGGTAGGATTTAGCTGCCAAAGAGCCATGAAGTGAGTTGGAATGCAGAGAGAGAAAAAGAGAGAGAGAAAAACGTAAAAATAAACCCAGAATGTGCTAGGGATTTGCTATTTTAACACACAACTGTTAAAACCTAACTGTACTTTAAATCTTGACAATGCGATCTCACATTGTTTTTTACTGGATATTCTAACTCTCAATGAAGCTAATCACTGATCTTCTATAAGGCAACGTTGTCGATTACATATATAGCCGGAGTAATGAAGTGAAAATATTGCAGTCCATTTCGGAACAGCGCTCATTACTTAGGTATTTACGTATATTAGGTATGTACTAACACTTACTTGAAAATAAGGTTGCTAATGAACCTTTAACTGCTAAATCTGACTCAAGACTCAGATTATGAGGATTACACTATGAGGATTAGATTGACAAACCTAGCTGAATAACTGTCTGGAGTTTTCTGTGTGTGTTGCACGTGGGTTTTGTGTCTACCATTGGACCTTCAAATTCCAATCTGTGAAAGTAGGACTAGGTCATTCATCCTTTTACCTCAAAATGAAAAATTACATACCCACACAGTGGAGTAGAAATATTGCTATCTCAAACTAGGCCTTCATTTCATAAATACTTCATAAATTAAATAAAGAAATGCCCCCATATCATAGTGGAAACCAGGAATATCCCTCCATGTTGGTGGCTGTATGATCACATGACTAATGTGTTGTGAAGGCCCCATAATGCCTGAAGAATGGCTTGTGCTCATTTTTGAGGCAGACCATCCGTTTGACGTAGCCTTCTTAGATAAAATTACCTTGACCTAGGTTATACTGGTAAGATAATGCTCCTGATATTTGACAGCTTTGGACATGTTCACAAACTGCCTGTTAGGGCCTTACTGACTGCAAGTCCAACTAAAAACAGCCAAACAACTACTGGATACAAGGAGGCTCAGAGGAACCAGAGAAGCTTCGGTAGAGAGGCTCAGAGGAACCGGAGAAGCTTCGGTAGGAAGGCTCAGAGGAACCGGAGGAGCTTCAGTAGGGAGGCTCAGAGGAACCGGAGGAGCTTCAGTTGGGAGGCTCAGAGGAACCGGATTAGCTTCGGTAGGGAGGCTCAGAGGAACCGGAGGAGCTTCAGTTGGGAGGCTCAGAGGAACCGGAGGAGCTTCAGTAGGGAGGGTCAGAGAAACCAGAGGACCTTCAGTAGGGAAGGTCAGAGGAACCACAGGAGCTTCAGTAGGGAGGGTGACATGAACCACTGGACCTTCGGTAGGGAGGCTCAGAGGAACCACAGGACCTTCAGTAGGGAGGCTCAGAGGAACCAGAGGAGCTTCAGTAGGGAGGCTCAGAGGAACCACAGGAGCTTCAGTTGGGAGGCTCAGAGGAACCAGAGAAGCTTCAGTAGGGAGAGTCAGAGGAACCATAGGAGCTTCACTACGGAGGCTCAGAGGAACCACAGGACTTTCAGCAGGGAGGCTCAGAGGAACCAGAGAAGCTTCGGTAGGGAGGCTCAGAGGAACCAGAGGAGCTTCAATAGGAAGGCTCAGAGGAACCAGAGGAGTGTCAGTAGGGAGTGTCAGAAGAACGAGAGGAGCTTCAGTAGGGAGGCTCAAAGGAACAAGAGGAGCTTCAGTAGGGAGGCTCAGAGGAACTGGAGGAGCTTCGGTAGGGAGGCTCAGAGGAACCGGAGGAGCTCCAGTTGGGAGGCTCAGAGGAACCGGAGGAGCTCCAGTTGGGAGGCTCAGAGGAACCAGAGGAGCTTCAATGGGGAAGCTCAGAGGAACCACAGGAGCTTCAGTTGGGAGGCTCAGAGGAACCACAGGACCTTCAGTAGGGAGGCTCAGAGGAACCACAGGAGCTTCAGTTGGGAGGCTCAGAGGAACCAGAGAAGCTTCAGTAGGGAGAGTCAGAGGAACCAGAGGAGCTTCGATAGGAAGGCTCAGAGGAACCAGAGGAGTGTCAGTAGGGAGTGTCAGAAGAACGAGAGGAGCTTCAGTAGGGAGGCTCAAAGGAACAAGAGGAGCTTCAGTAGGGAGGCTCAGAGGAACCGGAGGAGCTTCGGTAGGGAGGCTCAGAGGAACCAGAGGAGCTTCAATGGGAAAGCTCAGAGGAACCACAGGAGCTTCAGTTGGGAGGCTCAGAGGAATCACAGGACCTTCAGTTGGGAGGCTCAGAGGAACCAGAGGAGCTTCAGTAGGGAGGCTCAGAGGAACCACAGGACCTTCAGTGGGGAGGGTCAGAGGAACCAGAGGAGCTTCAGTAGGGAGGCTCAGAGGAACGACAGGAGCTTCAGTAGGGAGGCTCAGAGGAACCAGAGGAGCTTCAGTAGGGAGGCTCAGAGGAACCAGAGGAGCTCCAGTTGGGAGGCTCAGAGGAACCAGAGGAGCTTCAGTGGGGAGGCTCAGAGGAACCACAGGACCTTCAGTGGGGAGGGTCAGAGGAACCAGAGGAGCTTCAGTGGGGAGGCTCCGAGGAACCACAGGACCTTCAGTGGGGAGGGTCAGAGGAACCAGAGGAGCTTCAGTAGGGAAGTTCAGAGGAACCACAGGACCTTCAGTGGGGAGGATCAGAGGAACCAGAGGACCTGTCCTCTTCTAGGCTCAAATCTCCATCAAGGGGGGTGGAGTTCATGGCTCCATCCACTACAGCTGACTGAGTGGAATCATGTAGTTCCACCTGAAGAGGGAGGGAAACGGTTTTAATTTTGGAAAATTATACTGTTCTTTTTTACTCCACAGTATCTCATGCTGCTACTCTATCATACTTGCGCGCAGGTCTTCTTACCTCCGTGTGTTTCTGTGGCTCGAATATCGCACAGATTTCCCCCACTGTGACATCAACGATCCTGGTCAGCAGCTTATGCCCAAAGCGGTTCAGCTCCTCCACCAGGAGGTCTGGTGTGGACTTCTCTCTCACCTTCTCCTGGATAGAAAGGACCTTCTTCCTCTCTTGAGGTCAGAGAGGTGGAGAGCTTGTCCTGAACAGCCTTGGTGAGTCCGACAGCCAGGTCGCTGAGCTGCAGTGAGGGCATGACACACGAGAGGCTCGCCAGATGAATCCAGAAGCCCTACAGCACTTTGGGTACAACCAGTATCGCCACTTCCTCTGGGCCGAGGAGGCTGGAGCTGGGCCGCCGCTGCTGCTCCTCTATCAGGCTCCTGGTGGCTTCCTCAGCCAGTCGGATGATCTGAGGGTCTCTGACGATGAGAGACGCTCAAAATGAGTTGAAGTACACATTTTCCTTAACCTATCTTATCGCTATTGGCTGCTGCAAAGCCTCAATTTCCCCACTGGAATCATTCAAGTTTCATCTTATCTTTTAAATGTGACTTACTGAAAACAAGGACTGTTGGCTTCAGGTGAGTTGAGAACCATTCGGGCTTCAAACTCAATGTCTGTCATTTTCATGCTGATGTTCATCTCCCACATCTGAAACAAGAAATGGGATGCACCAATAAGATTTGACATATTTACAGGATTAATCTAGTGTTATGTGATCATTTACTTCAAACTGAGTCTTTTCATGATCATGGTCTTACCAGTGTGAGGAGAGGTTGGACACTTTCATCGAAACCCTCCAGTTCAAACCTCCACAATCTTCAAATAGAAAGAAAACAGAAGGGTCATCTTAACTGTCGCTATATTTTCTTCTCATTAGTAACAGACTAGCTTAACATGAGCAGAGTTGATGATCGGTTCAGTGGTGGACTGTATGTGTCTTAGTAAGTCTCACCGCCCCCTGAGAGATTTCCTGCCCCGCTCCACCAGCCAGTCAGTCATGTCCTCAGCTGTCAGCTCAGATGGGAGATGGTTTTGTTGCTTTTTTTTGTGTGGGCCTGAAACAAAAGTGGTTCTTACTTGTGAAATATAATATTTCCTCTCCCAGCAGAGCTGTACAGCGTCCCCGTATATCGGTGCATCGAACAATACCTCTGAAGGAAATGAGATAATGTCACTCAAAAGCCTCTTATGCTACATTTGAATTACAGCTCAAAATCTTTACAATTTAACTGCAATAAATGCTCACATACCTTGATGGGTCTATAGATGACCCTTTCTCCTTCCATCCAGTCCATGGATGTTTTGTTACTGGATGACAAATCAACAGTGGAGAAACAACAATCAAACGTACAACCAAACTCACAACTACAGAGCAGAAGTAAAAGCACTCAAACACAGTTGATACCGGTGGCTGAAATGAACTGAGGGTGTTCAGGGAAAAGGTTTCTGTGGGAGACAGAATGGACTTATTGTTGAGTCACTGGGAGTAGAATTCAGCTCTTAATGACAGACAGATTCTGTTTTGGTTCAGCTGTTCAGGTAGAGATGACCAATGTCTGGTCAAATATGATGGTCAATTATTAAAGATTCATTTGATTGATTAATAAAGAAGTTGCCTTAACAACACTCTCTTAATCACACAGGAAAATCTTTTTGCAAGGCAACACTTGAATAGGTGTTGCTCCGGTTTCACTCGGTTAGTTGGTATTGGGTGTGTTGCCTACTTCGCCCAAAAAACCGCCACACTGTAACATTTTGGTCAACACTGCAGGGTAACATACCCCAAGTAGATGGCTAAACACTCTCTCATTGTCTACATGGCAGCTTCTAATGCTATGGTATATTAGTCCCGCTTTAATTCCTGTTTACCGGTTGCCTTGTTCACAACCTTTAGGGCCAAGAGCCCTTTTATAATTTATTAACCGTTTACACTGTATAGTAAAGATAAACTAGGACTGCAAGCAGTCGTGGACAGGGCTGGCCAGATGTAGCGAAAGTAACAACAAAGAACGCATTTTTGAGACTTTGTGTACTTTATCTAGACAACACAGAGATGTCTGTAATTTATTTTTACAAGGGTTGAATGCTCCATGAGTGAAAAACTGATGTTTAGAGATGCTCTATTGTCCATTGACTGCAATAGGAGGACAGAATTCAAATAATTCAAATGCCAGTTGAGGAAGTTTGGCATGGGACTGAACCTACGTGCAAAGATTTGTGCATTTTCATGCATGGGAAGACAGTTTTCCTCAGAGGAAGAAGAAGAAGAAACTGGCAAAAATACAAGAGGGACCGGCAACTGAGCTGCTGGCCGGCCCCTAATTAACCAGTGATAAAGGAGAGTTTTACTGATCATACCTATTTATGCCGACACAATCTTAAACGTTTGTTATTTTTTTCCAGTGTTAATGTTTCAATGTAATTTCTCCACCATATTTCTCCAGTTACAGCAATCACTCTGCAACTCTAGCTTCACAGACCTTTTGGGCTTACAGCTACATCTAAGAAAACTAATTAATTAAAAAGAATGATTAATGAATAATGTGTACATAATAATAATAACTAATAATGTAACAACTTTTAGTTTTAACTGATTAATTAACCAAAAGTTGTATATTTGTATATCTAAGAGGACAACATAGGCTATGGACACTCAAAGACACTTAACATCAAAGGCAAGCAAAACATAAAATAATATAAATTTAGGATTACACAGTAGGGAGATTACTAGATCACTAAAAAGCTACAAAAAGGGGGAGAGAGATAGAGAGAGAGAGAGAAACATACTTTTATCACTGATCCAGCTTGGATGCCATCCACATGGGTCTTACTCCTTTAGAGCTGGTTACTAAAGTCCCTTTCACACTGGACAAAAAACCCACTAACACCCGCTAACATCTGGCTTTTGTCTTCAGTGTGAAAGGGTACAATCGGCATTCATTCCCGGGTCAAATGACCTTGCAGTAGTCATGGGTATTTATCGGCTCCAGCTCTGATCGGCAGTGATGGAAACATGACACCCGGGTGGACACGCTAATTTTCGCCCCTTTTCCGGCGTGACGCTATGATGCCCGTTAACGTTCCGGACGTTGGTGCCATAGCCAGGCAGGAACATTATTTATTTATTTTTTTTTATATATGGCTCTCAGAACTAACGTCCGGTAACTTACCAACTACACCGCTCAGCTGCTACAAGCATAATGCGTCCATGAAGCAAACGTGTGTAGCTTGTTCTTCTTAGGGGATTAAGCCCTCACTACCATCGTAATATCACTGCTGCATGGAACGCTGCATAGTTCCAACCAGGGAAATAGGATTGTTAGAGTAAATATCCGACCGCGAAGTCCGACAGCCAGCTTCCTCCGTGGAATGTCCGATGACGTCATTCTGCATAATAATTAGACATGTGCTTCTGTTTGTTTTTCTCGAGGGGAGAAAATTCGGAATAATGGGCCATCGGAACAATGGCATGGCACCGTTCAGTCGGCATTGAGTTTGAAAGAGAAACTGAAGTAAAAAAAAAATTAACCACCGTAACATTGTCACTGGCCTCCATGCTGCTTTCTACTGTTTGCTAACCCTGTTTTCCGGTGCGTTCGTGACGTCGAACGTGACACACCAGAAAAAAACAGAAAGGAAAACTCATCTACTGGCAATGGGAAAGGAGTCAATTGCCTATTTTTAGCGGGTTTACCCGCATTTAAAAAACCTGCATAGATGCGCTAATTTTGGTGTAAAAAGGGTATAACAGATGTATGCTGGTGACTTGGAACGATGAGCATGCGTTGCTATGACAACACAAAACAAAAGAAATCCCATGGCATACATCAGTGAATGCCATGCCCTTGCTATAGATTCTCAGTTCAATTTGATACATTACAATTGTAAAATGTATGAGATGGGCGAGTGGGAAGGTATCCGAGTTCCCTGACTGTATCCATGTGGATGTCATCCATCTGGAACATAGCAATATAGCGTGAATGAGCATCCAGTGCTAGCATGCAGGCAGGCAGTCAAACAGGCAGAGAGGCTGACCTTGCAACCAGACAATCCCCCTCTGATCTCCCATGTCTACATGGTATAATTTGTACTCCTGATATCCCCTGAATAATCCTGGCCTAAATCCTGGGGGGTATATCAGGGCAGATGTTTGTGAAAGGGGCAAAGTCTGCATGGTTTTCCAATTGTCCTCTCTGTTTTCAGGGGAAAGCCTGGCCGATGGCTCCCTAGGGTTTGGGACTCCCTTGTTGTCATGTTCACTCTTAGCCGTTTGATTTGTCACTCCTAACCCTTACTGACTTAATCCCTGCTCCTGGGATATGCTGAAAGTCTGTTCTCAAGTTTCAGTGCTATGTGTATGAAATGTATATGCTTGTGCGTGTGTGTGTGCGTGCGTGTGTGTGTGTGTGTGTGTGTGTGTGTGTGTGTGTGTGTGTGTGTGTGTGTGTGTGTGTGCGCGCGTGCATGTACTTCCTGATGTGTAGAGATGGGCTACAAACAATGATTGGCCAATAATGTAATACATTTTCTGAACCAATAACGTAATAACCTTTTGCACATAATGTAATAAGTTATTACATTATTGGCTGGTTATTACATTATTAGCTGGGTAAAAAAAAATCATGCAAATGTAATAACTGGAGCTGATAATGTAATAATATACTTATATCACTTTATTTAAGTTTTATTTATTGGCTTTAAAGTGCCACACTTCCATGACACTTACCCTTACTGTTGCCTCTTTCAAATAGCTGGGTTCTGGGGGGTTCTTTTGCCAAAAACTGCATGGGATTAGCATAAAGTGGGCATGTCTGTAAAGGGGGGACTCGTGGGTACCCATAGAACGCATTATCATTCAGATATCTTGAGGTGAGAGGTCAAGGGACCCCTTTGAAAATGGCCATGCCAGTTTTTCCCTCACCAAAATTTAGCCTAACTTTGGAGTGTTATTTAGCCCCCTTCGCGACAAGCTAGCATGACATGGTTGGTACCAATGCATGCCTTAGGTCGTCTAGTTACCTCCACCAAGGAGGTTATGTTTTCGGTGCCGTTTGTTTGTCTGTTTGTTTGTCTGTTAGCAGGATTACAGAAAAACTTCGTGGAAGGGTGTAGCATGGGCCAAGGAAGAACCCATTAAATTTTGGAGCGGATCCGGATTCGACTCACGAACAAGCAATAATAGCATGCACCTTGGCGGAGGTCTGCGCTCTCCGAGTGCCCTTCTAGTTCATATGATACCAGTATCTTCACTCTAGCTTTTAAACTGAGCCCGCTACAGCCTCTGAAAGACAGTAATGTCGGCCGAGGGCGCAGACGCCCCCCGCGGGTCTTAATTAGAATGATCTCACAAATTTGTATATCCTCTTGCACTAAATATATAAGAAATGTTAATCAATGTGTATGAATCTCAACCAAATAAACTGTATTTTGACTAGTCATAATGTAAAAAAAAGATATCTTAAATTAGCATTTTGACTAGTCATAATATAAAAAAAGATATCTTAAATTAGCATTTTGACTAGTCATAATGTAGAAAAGGATATCTTAAATTAGCATTTTGACAGGTCATAATGTAATGAGAGATATCTTAAATGCTAATGCTGCAGCAGCTGTAGTAGTAGTAGCAGCAGCAGCAGCAGTGTTGTTGCTTGCCACTACTGACTAAAACCATGCGGCTTAAAAGTACTGCTGCAGCAGCAGCAGCAGCAGCAGCGGCACCCACCGCATTCCCTGGAGCCCCTGGTAAAGCTCTTACTGTGGACTTTGACAAGGCTACAACCCTATATCATGAGGTTTTGTTTTTTTGGGGGGGGATTTTTTTTTTCTTTTTTTTTTTGCAAATATATATATTTTTTTGTTTTGTTTTTTTGTTTTGTTTTTTTTTAATCATTTTTGTTTAATTTTTGTTTAATTTTGCTAGTTTGGACTGGGTGGCGGGTTGCGTCTCTTTGTACCAACCATCAGCTCTTGAATGAACCAGGTATCTTGGTACCCACCACCGGCTCATTAACGAACCGCCATCGCTAACCGCCAGACCGCTGCTGGCAGGTTGGCTTCAGCGGGACGTGAGCCGCGCCTCAATCGCCACCGCCAGGCCACCTTTTGTAGGCTCCTGGCTGGCAGGCTTGCTTCAGCGGGAGGCGAACAGCGTCTGATCGTACCAACCAGCACCTCTTCAACGAACCGCCATCACTAACCGCCAGACCGCACCTTGGAGCGGCTGGCAGCTTGGCTTCAGCGGGACGTGAACGGCGCCTATTCGTACCAACCACCAGCTGTTCAACGAACCGCGTTCACTAGCCGCCACGCTACCTGGTCCAAACTATAGAAAATTAACTAGAAAAAAATAAAACTAAAGAGAAAGTCTCCAAACACGCTCATCAAGCGTCCAATAGCTACTGGTCTGCATTGAGGAGTGTGTAAAGAGGTTCCCAGAGAGATCCTCTTGCCGCGGTCCAAGCATCAGCTTTACCAGCGCCCAGGGGAGGATACCTTACCGAGGTAAGGTATGAGACTCAAGACCTCGAGCGCGGCCTTTTATCCCCTGGCTGCTGTGACCAAACAGCAGAATTCTGATTGTGATGTCATCAGTGCAGCTGAGACTCTCAGAGCTCAGGCTCTGATTGGTAGAGCCAGCCTCATCCAATGATGTCATAATCGGTTAGAATGGAGAAGTGATGCCGTGTTCTGGATTGGTTCAGAGTTCTGTGTGTGTGTGTGTGTGTGTGTGTGTGTGTGTGTGTGTGTGTGTTTGCGTTCTTGCCAATGTATGAATGAATTTTTTGAATGAATGAATTTTTTTATTTACTTAGGTGGCCCCATCCCACATGGGATTACAAGACACCGATAAAATAAACAAAATGTCATTTGCAGTATTACAGCTGTACGCAATACTCAATTCATTACAGTAAGCACATTAAGTGCATTAAGTACATTCCGGTTCTGAATGAATGAATGAATGAATGAATGAAGCAGTACTTTTAAGCCGCGTGGTTTTAGAGAGAGAGAGAGAGAGAGCGAGAGAGCGAGAGAGCGAGAGAGCGAGCGAGGAAATTCAAAGTTACAGATAAGGGACAAAATCAAGCTCTTCATTTAAGCCTGGATTCTTGATGGCTCTTAGGTTGGAGATCCAATAAGATTCCCTTTGCAACTTGAGTTTGTCCCCTATGTATATGGTCTCTCTCTTGATACTGCATGTTTTATGGTTTTATCGGGTTTTATATTTAACAGGACGTGCGTACTTATTCCTGCCCGATTTGTACCACGCATGTGTGACCATTTTACGGTGGTTGAAACACTTGACGGCCGCCAGCGACTTTACGTAACCGGTCACGGTTTGCGGTTACACCTTGGGCCGAAAGAGTTTTGCTGGTGCAAATGATAACTAGCAAATAACTTTAGAAATCAACTATTGATAACTTAGCCACAGTAGCTGGTGAGCCAGAACAGTATCAGACATAGCTCAATCTCGTATCACTAGCTAATTTGACCCCGCATGCGTGGAACGGATTGGGCAGTGTATAAAACATACAGTATCAAGTTTGTCCAAGTGCGTTGCCGTTCCTAGCTGTGTGTGTGTGTGTGTGTGTGTGTGTGTGTGTGTGTGTGTGTGTGGTCAGGTTTTTTGAGCAGCTATTTGAAAGAGGCAACAGTAAGGATAAGTGTCATGGAAGTGTGACACTTTATAGCCAATAACTAAAACTTAAATAAAGTAATATAAGTATATTATTACAATATCGGCTCCAGTTATTACATTTTCATGATTTTTTTTTTTAACCCAGCTAATAATGTAATAACCAGCCAATAATGTAATAACTTATTACATTATGGGCAAAAAGTTATTACGTTATTGGTTAAGAAAATGTATTACATTATTGGCCAGTTATTACATTATCGACTTTTATTACATTAAGAACGGAAAAAAATGATTACGTTATTGGCAGTTATTACATTAATGGTAGTTATTACATTATTGGCTGCTACAAGCACATCTCTGAATGTTGAGCATTTGGATGTTCTATGGCATCGTACTTATTTGACATTTGGTCTTTTGTATCCTGCTTTTGTATCCTGAAAAAGTGAGGTGCGATTTCTACAGATGGAGCCAACGGCGAGGCCAGAATGTCCTGTGAGGCTTAAATTTATAACAAATGAAGGATGAGAAGAATCACTGAAAGGTGCAGCCAAGACAGAAAGGCATGAAAAAATGACATGTCTCATACTGCATGTCTCATATATCAGTATCATCTTATGGCTGAACAGGTTTTCTTCCAGTCTTTTCCAGTTGTTTATACCCTTTTGATCAGTCACTCAAGATTATCATACTTGACTTCAATCTACATGGAGGTAACACTGGCAATGTATTGACCAGGTTCAGTAACAATACAAAAGCACAGTGGGATATTACTTTAAGTAGCTGGAATACGTGCGATGATTTGCTCAACATAAATGTATCCATTATGTAGGAAATGTGCGCTCATGAGAGTTTTGTTTCAATAAAATAACGCTCACACAAACACAATGTGCACACACCCTTATTTACTGTACGCACAATTGGACACAGAAAAACACAGACTCACGTGCACACACACACACATACACATACACATACACATACACACACCATGTATTACCAGCTGTGGCCAGTGTCTAGCTCACGTTCAACTGTGTGTTCTCATAATACAATGGGTCATTCTTTACGGCAGGTCTCAAACACACACACACACACACACACGCACACACACACACACACACTAGGGCAGCTTCAGGCCATCAGATTAGTGGCAATTGACCCCTTCCCCACCCCTGAAATCAACTTCCCATTTCCTCTTAGCCAATCAGAATGGTGGGTTGGCAGAAAGTGTAATGTGAAACCCGGGGGGTCTTGGCCCAACACTTTAAACCTAGGGCACAGTAGGAGGCCGACAGAAACAACTCACACAGTCTTTCACACACTCTGCACAAATTCTGTTACTTTGTTATATACTCAGACACATACTGTATACAAACGCCATCTGTCAGTTTAATTCAGCAATACATACGCAGACACACACTCAAGCCTCTGGGAAGTCAGCCTTGTGGGATTTATACTGTGGAGTGCTGCTATGGATTAACCGCTGTGGTGGCTGGCTGTGTATGTTACGGACTGGACTACAACTCCACCGACCACACAAACTCAGTCCGGCCTAATCGAACACACTGAGGACTACTTGCCTTCTAGTCGACTAGCTTGTCATCGGCCACTTTAGCCGGTCGTAGCTAGCGATCTGTGTGTGGGGCTGTGGGGCTGCAGGGCCCTCTGACTGTGTGGAGAGCGGATGATGCAGTGTGTGCTCTCGTTCCTCTCCCCCCAGCTGAGCACCGGATCCCCCTGTAGCTGTGAGGTCAGCCCCGACGGGACCAAGAAGAAGAATCCAAGAACCTGTAAGTACTCAAAGCAGATCTAATCTGGATCTTTTCTGTGTTTGGTCTCTGTGTTTTATGTTTGGCTTTCAGCGCTGTCTGCTCATTCTTAGAGTTGTAAATAAGGAACGGCATGTTTTGTTTCGTTTTTGCTGAACGTGGATTTAAGAGTTCATCTGTTTGGCTTTTTTATTTATTTATTGTATTTGATGGTTATTTTACAAGGGAAACCAGGCCTTGGCCGCAGCGGTACGTTTAGATTCAGAAAGAAAAACAATAATTAAAAGATTATTAGGTAATAATAATTTCAGAAAGTGAGAGTGAGAGGAGGGGAGAGAAAGAGAAAATGAGTGAGAGGCAGAGTGAGAGTAAACAGTGATGCTTAAAACATTCAATTCAAAGCTGTAATAATTTACAATACACTCATCCTCTATTGTTCTTACAACTATAGCCCTAGCAATCATAGTATCTGCCACTTTTGTGTTCCGCCAGTATCCATGCCATTTATTTTAATGCTAATTTACAACATGCTTACACAATGATAGGGTAAACCATACAAGCCCGGATTTCACACCCATTATATCAAAGACATTTAACTGTAGTGTCCAAACTAATGATGAATGCTAATGGTCTATTTTGTTACCAGCCCTTGGGGGGGTTAATTGAGGCATTATCAGGGCTTATTCTGTGTGAATAGGGGTGTGATGGGATTAGCAGACTGAAGATGTTAGTGCTAAAAGGATCTCTGGACACTGAGGTGACAGTGAGAGTTTAAGCTCATCATTTGAAGCTGATCATCTACTTTATTAGGTGGTAAAAGGCGTTTACCACCTAAGGCGTTGCATTCTGAAGAGTGTGACATTGTATGTAAGGTGTGTGTGTGTGTGTGTGTGTGTGTGTGTGTGTGTGTGTGTGTGTGTGTGTGTGTGTGCGCTTACGCCTCAGTGATTCATCAGCTGTTGATTGAGCCTTATTCACGCTCCTGTTCATGAAGATGAAAGCACATTTCACGCCCTGGGGACAATAAAACCATTCACAATAGCTGCCCTTTGGTCTGATAGTTGCCCATTCTTTCACAGGGGCTATGTTTGTATGTTGTTTAGTTAACCGACAGATTAAGTGATTAAGATTCCACAGTTTATTTCCAAAGTCCTGAGCATGGTGCCTTTTTAGTCTGTTGTTTTAAATAGCTTCTGCCCCCACTTGATTTGATTAATAAAGTACACACTGCTTTGAATACAACAAAATATATTTTGAGGGACAGCAAATGTTTTGTTCTTTTTGGTGCAGCTTTGTCTTTTGTCTTTTCTTTTATTTGGGCTTCTATTTGTCAGTTTGCAGAAACTCACAAATAAAAAAAACGGCAAAATTCAGGGTGAATAAACACCTCTCAGAATCAATGATTCAAACTCCTATTTGTTTTAGGCAGGAATTGCTAGATGTGCAAATCTAACAAATTCAATATGGTAAACCCAAAATATAGTTAATGTATTTAGTTGATTAGTTACATACTTCCCATAGCACTTCCAGGAATGGAAGGAACTTAGCTTATACAACATCATTCAGTAAAGGATAATTTAGCTACTAACCAACAGAAAAAATGGCATTTAACATGTAGGCTCCCCTAGCATTGCGCACCCCTCTGTCCCTGGGGAGGAGGTTTCCTCTCTTTCAAAGCAAGCAAAACTGGGATCAAATTAAAACATGCAAAGTTTTTGAATGAATATTGCGCAGAGCAGTGAGATGTTGACATCAGTCTATGACAATCAGATGATCATATCAACCCGCTTTTATTTGTCAAATCTCCTCAAGGTTACATTTAGATATGGGGGGTAGATAGGGAGAAGTTTCAGCCCCCCCCCCTCCATACACACACAGACACTCAGACACCTCCTGTCATTGTTTTAGTGCAGAAGTCTGTGTTTATTCAGCTGATGGTGTCAGATGCATCACACCTCCTCTGACTGCCCTTTTTGTGTATTTTCTGTGTGTGTATTTACAATCCATTTTCAGTAGATCATTGACTCCTTTCTCTGGCTCAACCTGTCATAGTAACAGTCAGGAATCTGCTGTCATTTATGGGGCTTTTTGTTATTGTCCAATGATTCCTAGTACTCTTGACCCAGTTTCAGCCAATGTTTATTAGGCCACCTTATATATCCTCAACATATTTTTTTTACCAATGTCAACACAGACTGTAAACCAATACCAGAGTGAATCACATTCTCAGTGATATTAATCACACAGTCAACACGATAACATGTTCCTGTGCAGTCCAGTGGAATACAAATGCAATATGTTGCTGCTGGAGATTGAAATCCCAATTCCTGCCATATGACTAGGCATGTAGGAAATTAAGATATTCACTCCAGATGTTGGAGCCAATGATATATAACCTATACAGTACAGCAAGCAGGAGTAAGTCAATGCCCAGCAGTGTCTGGCATGGCCCAATCACTTTTGAGATGAAGCTATTTCCCTATAGCTTGAGGAAGATACACTAGTGTTCGGATAATCTCAGTGATTTATAGCCAAGATCAGATAATAATCTAAATGAGTTGTCGAGCGGGGTTTCCTGTAAGAGGTAACTGTCCTATTTGCATCTGTTATATGAATTGATTTCAGGGTTAAGTTGTAGTATGAATACATCTCATATATGGAAGTTATATTTGGAAGTTTTAGCTTGTTATGCCTTTATTGAAGAGGGGAGGAGAGTTTACTATGATGCTTCTGGTGTTGAAATTGATTCATACTTTAATTATTCTACATATTAATTCATTTTTTGTGTCCCCGGGAAAACTGTGTTTACCATTGTGTTTTGTACATATTCCATCTCTGTGTATTAGTGTAGTTTGCCTATGTGAAAAGGGATGAGTCATGTTAAGTGCTACTTTACCTAAAGCGACACCAGCAGTGATTATGATCTATCAACATCTGGCACTGTGTCTGGACAGTTTCATGTAAGCCTACACCCAAAGTGCTGCTATCTCCATTACCTACTTTTCAACAAGATCTCTCTTTCTTCTGACCTTTCCCTCTTCCTTTTTTCAGTCATCCATCAGTGCTCTTTCTATTGTTTCCCTCTGAGGCTGGCTGTAATATGAGCCCTTTCTTTGTAAATCACATTGATCTTTTCTTTCTCGCTCCTCTCCCTTCCATGCTCTTTCTATTTTCTTCATTGTGTGTTATGTTGTGTGTTTTTAAGCTTCTTGTTGCCTACATCTGAGATGGATGAACACACTCTTACACTCGTAGGAGGCTACTCTGGGTTATACAGCTGTACATCAGACATTCTAGTGTGGCTGGCATTTATCAACTGGGAAGCTATAGCATTGGCTTCTTTTTCTCATTATTTTCAATGGGAGGGGCATGCTGCTGCACATTTCCACCAGCCTAAGAGCATGTTGATAGTGCTCAAAACACCAAATGCTAGAAATAAAAAAATATTTATACATACATGCATACAATTTTTAGTAAGTAAAAGTGACATACTTAATTGGGTTTTCAATAGTCGTGTAGCAATGGCACACAGCCATCTCCCTATAGAAAATACAAATACTACATACTAAATACTATATACTAACTTAACATACTAAAGCATTGTATTTTCCACAACTGTAAACTGATATAACCTGTTCATATTGCTCTTCATGATCACATTTTCATAAAATGACCCTAACACTTAAAAATAGCTTGGTTTTCTAGTACATTTTACTCTTATCAGTGGGGTAAAGAGACATTTGCAGTGGCCAGTCGTCTGTCTTCTTTTGGCTGGATATCAGTAACAGTGATCAAGGTTAAAGGGTGATTGTTGTAGCTTAGATAGTTTGGCAGTGTTTGGTTTGATATTGACCTACATGTTAGGAGACTACTGGAGGAACAGATTGGTCTATCAGCACATTGTTTACTCAAACAAGGCTAGAGGACCTACAAACACAGCCATGCCACAACTGTCTAGGATTGCAACCATGGCCTGATTCATATCCCTGCTTGAACTGCACAAATTATTACATGTAAGCAATATTGTGAATATTCTATTTAGCCTGACTGATTGATTGAGACTGATTTGACGGGTTTGACTTTGTGATACGCTCAATGGTGGAGTAAGGAGTAAGGATAGATACTGGAACTCAGAAATCTTAAGTGTATCAGTTGGGGTGAGTCCTCCTGGCTTTGCAAAAGCATTGCATGTGACTATTGAACTCCATACAAGCTTAGCTCATGTATTCCTATAACAGCTAAATAAGTTTAACGTGAGAAGCTATGATTTTGCTATTCTGACATTATTGGCTATAACAGGTTGAGCTCAGCTGCCTTGGCTGGGAGTGAGCATGGTAACTTAACCTGTCAAATAAACTTAACTGAACTGTCTGTTTGAAACAGCAACACCTGGTCTGGCTGGCACTTGGTGTGCGTCACTCGAGGCTTGAAAAATGAGCAATGGAGAATAGTGAACACGAGGTAATGCAGAAGGAGCATGGGGCTCAACCGGAAAAGCTGGACCGGCTGTATTACCCCCCTCTTTGTCCTCATCATTCCTCTCCCTATACTTCTCTTTTCCCTTTATTCTTCCTGCCTTTTCACCTTTTCTCACTTCCTTCATTTCTTCTACTCTTTCCCTTCCTCTCCTTTTCCCACATTTTGCTTCCCCCCCTGTCCCTAATCTTTTCTGCATGTAGCACAGCTGTTTTCCTGGGGTGGCCCAAATCATCTCAGCCTCTCCCCCTCCATTATCACCTTTGTTCTTACTCAGTCCAGGTGTTTCTGCTTTCCCCAAGCAATGGATCCCTGCATAGCTACACTCTTCTTCCCATCCGGTGGTATCCAGTGAGTAGCAATGCAGGCATAAACTCAACATATCCATATTAAAATACCCAGAGGCATTCTATTTCATTTTTGTGGGTATTTGTGTTTGTTTGGAAACACACACATCTACATGCACATATCAATCAATCAATCAATCAATCAATCAAACTTTATTTATATAGCACCTTTCGTGCAAGATTGCAATACAAAGTGCTTAACAAGATAAGCAGATCTGATACAACACAATAATGAAATAATAATGAATAATGCAGTTGTTATGATGATAATAACAATAATTTAAAAAAAAAGTAAAATAAGAGAGAATAAAATAATTAATAAGGAAATAAAAAGTAATGCATACAATTCGAAGCATGGTGAAACTGAAACTGCATACACACACACTCACACACACACGTGTGCACAAAAGATGTTGGGATAATAATACCTTAGTGATTTAAAATGTTAACCAACTTTGACTCAGAATGACAGATAAGCCAGCCAGATAAAAAAGATACCAAAGCATAGGGGCCCAGACAGAAAAGTTTGAGGTTCATTTTAGGTCTTAAACATGTACTTCAGAGTGCCAGGATGTCCTGCCTGAGGATATCAGTCTGCGCTCCGGCTTATAAGGAGTTGAAAGATGTCAGATACAGCAAGGAGCCAGACCTAATTGAGTCTTAAAACTAATAAGTTAAATACGTTTTAATGCTAACAGGCAACTCATGTAGAGAAGCTAAAAAAAAGTAATCTCATGATGGGTGTTAAGTCTTGGTTGTAGCCTTGCGGTATATTTATACACAATATGGAGCTGTGCCACTGCTTGTCAATTAAGGCAGCAGAACAACGCAGTACAGTAGTTGAGCCTAGAGGACATAAAAGCACATATAAGTCTCTCCGTTGTTAAAAGACAAATCCGATCTCCACTTACTAACCCATAAAACTAAAGCCTGTCCAGGCCCCAGCAGAAAGAATCCGTCCTCTCTAAACACTGCGTGGTGATTGGGTGAGCCCAGGGTCCGCCTCCTCCAGACCCCTAGGACTATATAAAGCTACAGCGGAGCCTCTCAGGGGTTAGAGGAATGTGATTGTCGAACAGCCCCCTGGGCCCTGGGCACTGATGCTCTGACACACACTTACATGCGCTCACATTTCCACACACACACACACACACACACACACACACACACACACACCAACTGAACCTGCGCACAGGCTGGCACCCATGTTTCACACTATGGTTGATTTCTCAGAGAAGTACCTGGAAAGGTAAGAGAGTGAGACTGCGGGTGTGTGTGTGTGTGTGTGGGTTCATCTGCACTTTGATTTTTTTGTGCACAATAATTAGAAAAGTAGGAGGGAGTAAGGAAGGAGGGAGAGGAAGGAGGGAGAGGAAGGAGTGGGTGGGTGGGGGGGGCGTTTTGGGTTCCAGAGGAATAGTTGTTCTCAGGCTGGCAGGAGGCGATCTGACCTCTTACATGGATCTCATTTGACAGTCGCAGTGAGGGAGAATCCCCTGTGAGGCTGAAGCGCTCAAACTATTTTGGAGGAAGCAGCTTCAACTTCTAACTCGAGGCTGCCCCTTTTTCTTATTATACTCAGCCTGGATTTCAGGAATAGGATTGCTCATGTGGTCTTTGTGGCTGGGAAGGTGAGTTTGTTCAGAAATAGAGCCCTTTTTTTGGTCTTGATTGAGTGAGACCGTGAATGTGATGGCGTTATATATATATGCACAAAATTTAGGACAATTCCCTTTTTCATTGTTCTTCTAGGAATACAGTGACTTTCTTGGCGAGGTACTTTTTCAGATTTGTGCAAAGGGCATGCCTTTCTCGCTCCTTTTGTGTTTTGCTTCTTCTGTTTTTGGATAAATCATATCTGGGGACTCACTTGTCACTTTGGCTATAAAGAAAGTTGTTCCTGTATCTTTTTGTTTAGATGTTATTCAGTGCGTTTCAGACACACTGTCCCAGCCCTTTGACCCTTTACACGCACACAGACACACACACACACACACACACACACACCCAGGGTTATTTGTGTATCGGGTCCTGTATACTCTTCACAGGCACACAGCCTTCTGTAAATAGTGAGTGGCAGAGGGAATGAAAACATGCCGGAAAGTTGCTCACCTTGGGCTGTAGCTCCCCCCTTCCCTCTCCCCATTCCTCTCCTGTACTCATCGCTGTACCCCGTGTCTCAGAGGACAGGTTTTAAGGAGGGTGAAGCCCCCTCCATCGTGGGAAACAGAGCCACAAGAGGCAAACAGAAAAGCGGGATGAAGTGGAGCAATGGATTTGCTCTGTGCTTGTCCAGTACATGGTGCTCTGCAGTATGTCTGTCTGCAGCTCTTCCCCCATGTGTTCCCGGAGCCTTTCCCTGGGAGCGCGGCCTACTTTCACAACACCAGGAATAGCCGGCGGGGTGCTATTAGTGTGTCTAATGTGAGCCAAGCAAAGTGGGAATAAGAACGTGGAAACCTACAGATAATTGCGGCGCTGAAGACCTCTCGCTCCTTCACACAAGTAGATAGAGCTGTCTGTCTCTCTTGCACAGACACAGACTCACAGATGCACCGTCTCTCGCACGTGCACACACACACACACACACACACACACACACACGCACACACACACACACACACACACACACACACACACACACACACACTCAGGGTTATGTGCATGTGTCCTGTCCTATGTACATGGACATACTGCAAATAGTGTGCTCATGGGGCAGTGGAGCAGAAATGTCAGGGTGACAGCATATTAGATCAAAGATCATCCTAATTTGATAATCTTCCACAGAGCATGTGTTGCTCCTTTAGCAGATTAGCTCTTAAGTGCAGTGGGTCGGTGTATATGTCAAATGGAGTGTGACAAATAGCTAATGGTATTGGTACTCAACGGGAGAGAGACGGTAAAGAGGAAGAGGTGGCTGAAATGTCAAATTGAGACGTACTGTGATTGAGATAACTGCAGGAGGTGCCATTAATACATAATGAGCAGAGATGTATAGAGTACTTGAATATTTTGCCAAGTAGAAGTACTGCACAGAGTTATAAAGTAATGGTGCTCTAAAATTTTCTCAAGTACAACCAGACTACTTGTTACTTTCCATCTTAGTATGGTAATGTACATGTATGTATATGTCTGTACTTTCCATGAGGTGTTTTTTGATGCTTCTTTGTCTCAAAAGTGAAAAGCTTTATCGGCATTAAGAGTTTACCCCCTTTCCATCTGTGACTGTATTTCACAGTCCCTTTCTCAGTCCCATTTTAAAAACTATTTTAGGATTAGGGTTTCATCCAAGCTTCACTTTAGGAAGGTTTACCAAATGGTGGTGCTGTGCCTTTGTTTAGGCAGTTGTTTAGGTAATTTGGTTCAGTTGGGTAGCTAACTTTGCTAACTTCTGGTGTTCAAGCAGTGCAAACTGTTACACAAGTGGTAGTCTGTGTGTCATATGGAAAAGTTTGGGGAATATCCCGGAAGCCTGGTGAGGCAGACCAGCCACACTTACTGTAGCCTTCTGCTTGACACTGTAGCGGAGCCGTGAGGAATGTGTCCTTGCCTATATTGAGGGAGATGGAGTTTGTCGCCCTCCCATAACCTATGGCTGCTTTTGCCGCCCAAATTACCTAATAATAATTGAGGCAGTTTCATTGATGGCCATAGCGAATAACCTCTTCATCTCAGCCTGGCTCCAGAAACCTCACAAGTCACTAACATACCCAGACTTACAGAAAAAAAAAAACAGATTTCCTGCAATCTGCCTTTCTCAATGTCTGGCGGTTTGAATGAGGAAGCTACACAGACTATCACTTGTTTTAAAGAGTTGTTGAAGTTTCAGTTCTGTGTTCTGGTTTCCAATAAAACATGAAGAGTAAAAGCATTGTGCATAAGTTAAAGTTATTTCCAGTGTTGACTGTAAAGATGGAGCTAATTAAAGTCACCCTCCAGTGACCTCACCAACGTTAAATAGGCCTAAAAACAGTAAAACAGTGCTGCTGGAGGGCTTAGAATATTAACTATTTGTGCTTGCAGTATCCCGTGTCACCCACAGGGTGGCAGGACAGAGACATGAAACCCCCTTCACAGGCTAGAGTTTTGACATCATCGTCACATCACTCCCACGTGGGCTTGGCTCTTGAGCCTGCATTGAACCAGACGTAAATAATAAATTGTTTTTTCATTTGGCCCACAAAATACTTTCCAGTCTTCATAAAAAAAACTAGTCTTTCACTTCCTCACATGCTCTGGAAAGGGAGAGGCTCTCTTTTCCAACCCATGCACAGCTCAAAGCCAAATTGCCCTGAGTACAATCTAAAAACAGAGCATCTAATAAATCCTGCCTCTGATGTTATTATTTTATTTAATTGCAAGAGGGCTTTTTATTTGGGTAATAATGTCTTTCAGGCTGGCAAGTGTGAGCTGTTGACAGGAATATTGCTTTAGAGCTGGCAGACGCTGCTGTTTCCATGACACAGAAACCTGACTTTTGTTCAGCAATTCTTCTCATCTGGTTTAAGCCAGTTTCATACAGGACACTCAACGTTATTACAATCAGTGAATGAGTCATCTCTCCCCCAATGGCGCCTTCTGAAAAAAATGACTTTGTGTTTGGAAAAAGTCAATTGCGGGCGTTTAGGTAAATTTTGATCAAGAGGACGGAATTCATTAGGGGCTGGTTGAAAGGCTTTTTCCGGTTTCACAATCAATTTCCTGATCTCTCTCAGAGAAATGCGGTGGCATGCAGTTGAGGCTGAGGAATGAAGGAAGAATGAAGAACCCTCCTTCATTCTCTCTCTCTCTCATTCTCTCTCTCTCTCTCTCTCTCTAGTAGAATTTCAGCTCCCATTTCCCCCCCTATCTCTTGCCTGAGAGAAGAAAAAAGAAAGAAGAGATAAGAAAAGCAGGAGAGAGAGAGATGTAACTTTCTCATAGCCCTTTCTAGACACCACACTAAGCCATGCTTTTCCTTTTTTTATTTATTGCAGTGGAAATCACTCATTTGGCAATCCACTCTCCTGCATTTCACATACACACATGCTTTGAAAGAGGCCCCTTGTGGTTCTGTAAATGGACTTGAGTAGGCTGTAGAGGCCCAACCCCTCGACCCAAACAGGCCCAAATCTAAACACCTACAAAGCCACACACACATCCCGATATAAAGGAACTATTCAGCCGCTGGTTGCAACTAACAACAGCTCATGTAGTTGTTAAATAGCATCCCTTGTTGCATCATATGTGTATCGTACTTACGCATGCCCCTGCCTTTCCTGGCTGGAAAAACTCACAGTGGACAGCTGACTGTGGCATTCAGTTCGGCTGCCACCCTATGTGACCATCACACATTTACACATTCATAAAGTCTCTCTCTGCCTCTCTCTCTCTCTCTCTCTCTCTCTCTCACTCTCTCTCTCTCACCCACACACACACACACCGGTGGAGACAGGGACTCTTTCAACACCTGTGACTGGCACAGGATGAAAGCACCAGTGAAGCGGACATGAGCTGGCACAGGTGCAGACGGGTTCTTCTTTGGAGTGTATGCGCGGGTGTTCATTCATCACTCCCCATGCATATTCATGTATGTGTGCTAATCTGCATTCGTGTGCACTTCCACCCCCGCGTGTGCGTGTTTGTATGATAAGCGTCTATAATTGGAAGCCCTGTTTCTTAATTTGGGCTCTACATGCTCTCCTGGGGCCTCTGGGGTGGCAGTGGGACAGCTGACAGTGATTAGGCCAGCACACACCACGGCACTGCATTATTAGCGGGCCAGCCAATCCACAGTGGAAATCAAAAGCAGGAACTCAGGAAATGGGTGTTGAGTGAGGTCACATCCCAATGAGGCAGCACGTGCTCCGGGTCGGGAAAAGCCAGGACACGCACCATGGGATTATGGGAATGTGCAGAATCCTATTGGAGCCCATGGGGACCGAGGGTTGGTGCATCACCTCTTCCGGGATTTGGGATAGGGTGGGGCAGGTGCACCGGTGGTCTCTGCGCGAGATGGTTGGAGATAGGTGCAATAGGTGAGCCGGGTGGCTGGGAAGATTTCGGGTGCTGGTGGAGGGGGGCAGAGGAAGGAGGAGGTCACTGTGCCCTGTTGCCTCGGCCCTGGGTCAGCTCCCTCTCAGCAACCCCTCTAGGCACATGGAGAATGGCGTGATGAAACAGAGGAGTGAGGATTGAGTCTCTCTCCTCCTTCTCTGCCACATTCACTCAGTCCCTGCCTAGGAACCTGTCAGGGACAGATCTACAGGAAAGAAACAGAGTGATAGAGAGATTAGTTGGATAGGAGACAGTGACACGAAGAAAGGAATAGGAGCTTGTCAACGGCGTATCAGCCTTTTGGAACATTTCACCCCACCATACCAACGTACCTTGCTGAAGACTAAAATGTACAAAACATTGAGATTTATTTTTCTTCAACTTTTCTTGCATTTTGTGGGTTTGATTTCGCATGGATTGGACTTGCAGCGCTGAGGAACTTGAGTGGTGTTTCCCCATGCCTTGGATTGTTTTGATTGGATTTTGGACTGGAGACTCAACCCATTTTTGTCTCTTTCTCCCTTTCTCCCCATCTCTCTTTCTTTCTACCTCTTCTATCTATCTTTCATTTCATCTTCAATTCATTTCTCTCTTTGTCCTGCCTCAACTTTACCCTCGCCTTCCGTTTCTTCTGAATTCATTACTCAATCTTTCTTTCACTGTTTCCTCTTCCCTCTCCCTCCAACTTTCTCTCCCTCCCTCTCTCTCTCTTTCTCCCTCTCTCTCTCTCTCCCTCTTTCTCTCTCTCTCCCTCTTGTTCTATCTCTGTCTTTCCCTTTCTCAGGGCCAAAGACATGAAGAATCGGCTGGCTTTCCTGCGGCGGAGGAATGAATCCCCAGGAAGTAACCCAGCCAGCAAGTTAGACAAATCTATGAAGTCAGTCAAGTAAGTGTCCACTGCCAGACAGTGTGTGTTTGTGTGTGTGTGTGTGTGTGTGTGGGTGGGTGGATATGTGTGAGCCCATTTCCTGGGTCTCACCACAACCGGTGATGACCTGGCTTGTGGAGTGTGCTATGAATGAATTGAAAAAAGAAAGGAAGGAGAGACGGTGCATGTGAGGATGGGAAGTCAGCTTCAAAAGGAGAGATAGTGAATTGATTGTATGCAGGGTTTTGTAATGATTTATGATTGCCCCCCCCCCCCCCCCCCCCCCAGCTAAGATGGTGATATGATATTTGATGTAGCCGCTAATGGCCTGTTTAGTAGTTATGTGGTATCAAAAATACATATTATTAATTTCAGTGCCTGGATTTTGGTGGTAGATCTTACAATATAATAGACTGAACAAATTGTGTAAGCTGAGCATCCTGTCCATATCTATTCTTAACTAAATATCCATTTGGACATAAACATTCACAGTAAATGTCTTCTATAAAGTTACTTGAAAGTATCAATACTGTGAAATGTAATGGTATTATTACGCTTTTCCTTATATCATCACAATGCACCTTGCAGTTCAATAAACCAATGCATCTTCTCTCAGCAATGCATGCTGAGAGGAAGTCAGAGGTCTGAAAGGCCAGCAGGAGGTCCATTGTTGTTTCAGACAGCAGCTCATACATACAAATACAACTTACTTGTTCTAAGAGAAGAGTCAGAGACAGAGAGAGGCCAAGTGATTAATTTGCCTTAGGTGCATTAGCAAAGGGGCGTCATTGTTATGTATATTTTGAAAGACCACATGCAATGTATGTTGATTTGTCACAGACGCTGTCTGCTAAAAATAGAATCCATCACAAGTGAGGCATAGAAAAATGTCCAAATTGACCAAATTCTGCCTAGAATTGCATTGCTCATTGCTGTGTCAATGAGGGACCCAGATGTGGATTGGAGTGAGACGCATGTGGCATGCTACATAGCACAGTAAAGAAAGAATCAGAGGGAGCCAAAGGAAGCAGGGGGCGGACAGAGAAACTGGTGGGAGGAGGTCCATAAAACCTGACAACACGTCCCCATTGGCTGGCTAAACCCCCGCCCCTCCCTGCCTTCCAAGTCGCAGTGAGTGGGCATATAAAAGCCTAACCCCCACCAGAGTCAAGCAGATAGACTCATGACTCGCGCGTAGTGTCGCAAGCACTCACAGCCACAAGGCACCAGCGAGTGAGAGGGGAAAGACGATTGAAGACAGAATAGAGAGCAAAGGAGATCAACAGAGGAATATCTACTGCTGCATTTCCACTCATCTATCCAGCACAGCATAGAGAAAGTTCTTCGGATGGGTCACACAATGAGAAATCTGGCTGAGATGGGCTTGTTAAAGAATCGCTCCGCTTTTATCTGCAGGCCCACCCCGGAGGAGGCGCTGAAATGGGGGGACTCGCTTGACAAGCTGTTGGTACACAAATGTAAGTTACTTTTATTTTTTTCCATCTTTTTTCCATCCCTCTGTCTTCTCCCTTCCTTACATGCATGGGAATTATCATCAGTAGAGGAAGAACTGTGTCTTTTGGTTGCATCGTTTTTGCCATGTTCTGGGGTGCAATGTGGTTTTAGAGAGACTTAATTGGAAATTGAGAGTGCTGCACTGGGTGAATACTTGTACTGATCTGAATTAAGTACACCAGCGTGTGAGCATTATACTGCAGTCAATTGCCAGTGTGCTGCAAGCCTCCCTAATCCCAATGGATAGAGTGCATGCTTTACAGAGAGAGAGAGAGAGAGATTACAACAGGCAACTCGCCAGCGTGTTGCTATATTTGTTTTCCATAATTTAGATTCTCGTGGTGTGCTGGACAGACAAACTGTCCACATCCAATTCAAAGTGGAGAGCTGGCATAGCCGGTTAAAGCCAGCGATATCTCTGTTCCCCAGTTAACAAGGAAAGATTAACGATGCCATTTACCCTTATCTCAAGGCTTTGTTGTCCTCTCTATTCTCTCTGTTCTCCTTTTCTCTCAGCCTTTCACTGCACCCTCTCTCTTCCCCTTCTTCCCTCACTCTTGCTCTCTGGTATGAGGTAATAGACGAGCGCTTGCGTTGGTTCTCCTTATCAGCGTGGGGGTTTCATGGGAACGGAAAGGTGCAGGCGAGAGCAGAGGGTGGGACACAGCTTCCTGCTATTCTTTCCTCTAGATGCCTTCTTCCTCAAGTCGTTAACTACACCGAAACTTAAATAGCCTTATGAGCCAGAATTAGGCTGACAAGCAATCCCTGCTCCCCATACGCATGGAGAGACAGCCATCTCTTTTGTCCATTCACTCCTTGGGTGCAATGAAGTCACGCTGAACAGTATATTGGAAGGATTGGGTCAGAGGGGTGATGTCACTTAGAGGATGTGTTGTGGCAAGGTCCTGAATACGTGCTTCAGTGTTGGAGGTCTGCATGTTTCCAACCGCATGACTCAAAAGTCTTTGTCACGGAGCTATTTTGGGTGCTAAAACTCTTTAGCTGTGGTGTTGCCATGGCACTCTAGGCAAGTCGTCTCCCCTCGCTCACTCTCCTCTTCTGCTCTCTCTTCTCCCTCAGATGGTCTGGCAGCGTTCAGAGCTTTCCTGCGCACAGAGTTCAGCGAGGAGAATCTGGAATTCTGGCTAGCATGCGAGGAATACAAGAAGATTAAGTCGCAATCCAAGATGGCCTCTAAAGCCAAGAAAATATTTGCAGAATACATCGCCATCCAGTCTTGTAAAGAGGTAAGTGAGGATGTAAACAACTTGAGATGGACACAGAAATAAAATGGCATGAAAGAAAACTATGCACACAAACACACACACACACACACACACACACACAGTAGATGACATAAATTAGTCTAATATATTCTCTGTAGCAATCAATTATTGATTACCTTGACAAGCACTTATCCTCCTGCTTTCTCATCAGGAAAAAATACTTAACAGGGTGTCTCACTTAAAATAATGCTAACCCATATCCTCATGCAGCTAAATAGCAAATGTAGTCTTTCTGGCTGATGTGAGGTGATAAATGTGGAAGCACAGTCAGAATGGGTTCTGTGATGGGGGTGGAATGAATGAGCTAGAGAGGATGTGTAGTCATGACTGATAAACTGCCTTGACATGCATTTTCCCTCTGTCACAGGTTTAGTCGTGCAGTCTGTGAATTGCGATACTCACTTTGTTTTTCCCTTGCCTCTGTATTTTCTCTTCCCCTCAGGTAAACCTGGATTCTTACACCAGAGATCACACTAAGGACAACCTGCAGAATGTGACACGCTCCTGCTTCGACCTTGCACAGAGGAGGATATACGGGCTGATGGAGAAGGACTCGTACCCACGCTTCCTGCGCTCAGAACTCTACATGGACTTAATCAACCAAAAGAAAGCCAGCTCCACTTCCACTTCGTCCTCATCGTAAGAGACCAGAGAAAGATAAAAGGAGAGATCACAAAGAAAGAGATGACAATGATGAAAGAGAAGAAAAAGGGGCAGACACTTGAAAAAAGCACGGGGTGGGGGGGGTGGGGGGTTGACGTCTTTGCCTTTTTTTCTTTTTCCATTTCTGCCACCCTGTCCACTATGATTTTTTTTGTTGTTATGGTGTGAGAGGAGGCGGCACGGCTATGGCACTGCAAAGGAATGTTGTTTACACAATATGGATGGATGGATGGGTGGATAGATGGATGGATGGATGGATGGATGGAAGAAAAATGCTAAAGCCCATGATCGAGCGCCGGAGCAGGAGCTGGACGCTTGTCTGATCACTGTCATTTTTTGGTTGCCTGGTTGTCTGTTGTCAGAAAAATGACAAATACATTTTTTTCCGTATTTAAGTTCTTGTCCAGATGTACTGGAGAAAAGGAGGGGGTGCTGAGGAAACCCTGCAGACATGAAGACAGTCCGGTACTGTTTTGTCACTTTTTTCCTTTATTTTCTCTTAGAACTCCCACTTTTACTCCCCTCCTTTCCTCCACCACGTCCTCTTTAAAACCAGTTCAAAGCTGTTGGTACGACGCAAAGATCCTTTTTAAGTCCTTTTTCTTCATCAATGTTTTTTTCTATCCGTCTCCCAACTGTTTGATGGAGGGGAACAACAAAATATTTGAGTATTTGATGTCTAAATGACTGGATGAAAAGTAGCATTTTGGCCCCGTTTCACATACTTTCCTTTTGAAGAAGCACACACACACAAAAACACACACACACACATGCACCTCTGTTACACACTGCATCCGCTCATGGCCCTTCTCCAAAGGGCTCCACCTTATTCCATTCATCCAAAGACTATGGAGAGATGCCATGAGAGTTAGAGGGAGACAAAGACGGAGACAGAGAGATGGGCGGAGGACACAAATGTATAAATAATGAATGGACTGAAGCTGTGAGGAAACGCAGACATGTGTCACTCTCACATTAAAAGATGTCAGAAATGGAAAAAGGACTTTCTGCCTGTCTCCAAAGACTGTTTACAACAAGGAAAGGAAACACAAGAAAGGCTTAAAAAAATGTTCCTACGGCCAAACAGCATTTCTTTTAACATTGTAGCTCATTCTGGACTGAACGGATGCATTCTCAGGACACTGAGGCACTCAACTATGAAGGTTCCCGGCTTGGTTTATCTTCTCAAACGTTTCCTTTTTTTCTACACATTAAATGTTTTTATATGCGTTAGGGTTCAAACCTGCACTCCATAGGTATACTGAGCAATACTTGAGAGATTGCTCATTTCATAGACATAATAGAGAAAATAACGCTTCATGTTGTACAAAGGTTTGCCTATTTATTTAGATTAACTTGCTGGATGCTTTTACCCCACCCTCACCTCCTCCAAAGCACTCAGCTGAAAGCCCTCGCTACCCTCTTAACCACCGAACAGGTCCAATGCTGTCCTGAACTTTAAGTGCAATATATTTTTTTTTTATTTTTGGTTTTTGTTCATTTATTTGGATAGTTTTCAATTTTTATGGGGAAGACGAACGGCTTGAGCTCTGTATTAACTTTATTTGTTAAGAGAAAAAACTTAGAGCTATAAGGTTGACTTACAACTTAAACTTAAAGAACCATGAGTAGTTTCATGAATTTTAAGCAAGTCATTCTAACTGTGTGTATAACCCGGCAGCAGGCAGCTGGGGCGTTATGGTTGTAAATATAATTCTTTAAGAAAACTATGTGAAAAAGACATACAAAAAAAAACAAACAAAAAAAAACAATAGGTCTCTGCAGGTGATGAATGTGAGACCTGGCTGTATTTATGTAAATATGAGAGACTCAAAGCTATAAGATGACATGTATTGTTATAAATGAAAAAAATAGGTGAGCAAGGGCAGCTACAGTCTGCCCTTTCCCCTGGTCATACACTGCTTGTAAGGAGTTTTATGAAATGCATTTTATCATTTTCACTGTTTACAATTCAAAAACGCATCTCCTATGATAGCAAGTGAAAAAAGTAGAGTACATTTGGTGTCATTGCTAATGATGAATAAAACAACCAACTGGTGAAATAAGATGTCTTGTCTCCTTGCAGTTTTCTTACAATGTGTATTTTCTACTGTGTCCGTACATTAAGGCTAAGCACTGAGCACTAGCCAGGACTAACAAGCATTCAAGAGCACCCCATAGGTTCCCTGCACTAATTACACATACTGCACACCGGTGTGAAGTGGCTAAAGCAAACTGCAATATGCACAGTACTAAATCATCCTCTTTTACCTTCTTCATCGAGGACATAGCCCTGCCTCCAACTTGACTTAGTTGCACAAATGAAAAACACAACAGGGTGGGAGGGGGGGGGGGTAATCTTTGAGACGGGACCTGAGAACATCAAGACTAGGTGCTCAAGCCGAGCTTTGTTGTTTTCTGTTTCTTCTGCAGGGTCGGAGGGTTGTCGGGGGCGGGATAGGAGGAAACAGTTGGAGCTCTGTGAGGGGGATCTGTGTGTGTGTGTGTGTGTGTGTGTGTGTGTGTGTGTGTTTATCTGGGGTGGTAGGGGGTCTGAGCAGTTTGAAGTATAGTGTTAGAGACAGTAACAGATAGTGACTAATCTTCTTTACTAGCCACCATCTGTTTTGGCACACACAAGCAGACACACACACACACACACACACACACACACACACACACTTCCTTCTCTCCAGTGGTATTGTCTTCAGTGTTTCTATCTCTCCCTTGGCTTGTTTCCTGTCTGTCTCTCTCCCTATTGAGTGTCTCTTTGTCTTTTGTACATCCCCTTATATCTCTTTTCGCTGGCCTTTTATGTCCGCTCACAATAGCGGCCCTGGTCACGAGCTAGATTCTTTTACCAAATCCTTTTGTTGAAGTTTCCCTCCTCTCTATCATCTGTGTAAACTATATCACAGAGTCCGTCATTGTTCAAAAGTGCAGCCGTCACGTGAGCCACAAAACACACCACATCACGTTTCCTGTCCTGATCTGTTTTGTCACGTTAGCAACCAAATGTGGCTGTCAAGATGTCCTCCACTGTGGCAGCCTCTCAGTTCTATTTCTCTTGTCAACTGAAAATATTTCACTTGAATATGGGGTGGCAATAGATGAATGCTATTATCCAAGGTTTTTTCAGTATTGTGTGATAGCACAGGGATGTTCATGTCTTTTCATGGCCTGCTGGGCCAAAGGGAAATTAGATTTTCCTTTATCTGTATGACATCGCTCACAGTGCGCAGTACATATAACTGAAAATTTAATTCAAACATATTATTGTCATTGAAGCCTTATATATACAGTATCTTGTATTACTGTGATTTCCTCATACAGTCCTGGAACAGAAAGATATTGGATCAGTGTGTGTTGCTGACTAGAATCTTAAGTGTCATAAATATTTGATACTGTTTGAGAACTGTTTTGGTACCTTAACATCAAATCCACATTTTACCTTGAAGCGCCCCAGCAGGACCTAGTTTTGGAAAGGGGTCGACAATCACTGGAGGGTTTCAGCTGCAGGTGTGTACAAAAAAACCATTGTGCATGCAGCATGATAACGCTTCCAAATTTGTCTTTGTGACAGTAAGTTATTTTGGTGAGATTTGTTTATATAACTTTCATATCACGCTGCTACTTTTTAGAAAATATTGGTGAATTATTCAATCCATTAAAGGATAAGGCTGGTGTTTTTTAATGCATTGCTTACCGTCAACAAATCCTATGAAAATAACAAAATCAACAATGCGTTTGCTCTACTCCTGTTACTTTCTGACTTCCCACGTACCATTTTTAGCCGTCAACCCGGAAGTCATTGGCTCCAATTGTAAGCTAAAAACCTTGAAATACAGCTCACAAAGACATAGTTTCCATTTTAAAAATCTGTTACCACGAAAAGTCAGACTGTTGTAGTTATTACCAAATCAAATTCAAATGGGAACAAATTCTTCATTACGCTGGGGACTATTTTCGGTACTACGGAACTACTTTCCTGAGATCGCAAAATGTTTACAGCCAGCTTATTAATTATTAATTATTTGTTAGAGGAAAAATCGCGATGATGAAATATGTTGCTCAGAGCAACGGCATGGCTCTTTGACGTGTTTTTAATAGTTTTTTAATACAATGGAGTTCTATGGCTGCTGGGACATGGCTTTATTGGGCACCGGCTACATGGACGAGACTTGTTGGCAAAACAAAATCATTGTTGATTTTGTTATTTTCATAGGATTTGTTGACGGTAAGCAATGCATTAAAAAACACCAGCCTTATCCTTTAAGCAGTGAGGGAAGAGTAACTTATATAATGCCGCCATCATTCTGAGGATGAGCATTCAGTGTTTTATGTGCAGCCAAGAGAGGGTTACTAAAGGTTAAAAAAAATAAATGTTTCTTCCAGCACTTAAATAAAGACATACAGCTGTAATTTGTAATTATGTGTTATAATCAAGTGTAAACATTTCAAGTTTATACATGATTATATAGCTGTAGCAGTCTTAGGACATGCTGTCTTTCTGCAAATCAAATTTGAATTTGTAAACTAAACCTTTCTGCGTTATGACTATTTAAGTAGCCTACATATTTATATTATAGTACTATGTTATTTTGCTTCTTCAGTGATAATATACAGTACAATATTGTTATAATGGTATGTTCAAGTTCAAGTTTGTTTATTTGTATAACCCTTTATCACAAACATGTCCCAAAGGACTGTACAGAGAATGAGCCTAACTGGTCTAACTGATTAACAATCAACCGGACAAACATCAGGGAGAGCAAGACATTTGGCATGAATTTGTATGGTTTGGCTAACTTTACATCCAATAACATCTGCAGCAAACACATTCCTGTCTACTTGCTGATTTTGTGCCATAACTAATCATAATGTTGAATTAATTATGAATCCTGCAATACTGAATTGTAATGGAGCATTTGTGATTCCAAAAGCACATTAAATTCAATATATAGATCAACATTCATTCTTTGAGATACATTGTTTGTATGCTAGCCTCTGTCCTAAGTGCCCTCACATGAACAACCCTATCAAAAACAACCTGTTATATTGTGTACAGGGCTCATCATGCAGGTGGTTTGAATTATGAAGTACTAACTCACACACATTTCAAATGCTGTCGTATTGAACTCACTGGGGTTTTTCCTTTGCCATTGTCTAAAAACTCCAAAACATGTTGTCTCACACCAAACACACACACACACACTGTGGCCTGACTTGAATGTATATTTGTGCCAGCAATGGGGGGGCTTGAGCCTTGATTAATCCTTAATTCTCTGCTCAGCCTATCCCGCCAACTCTTGGCAGGTTTGCAAAGGAAACACCACATGTACCCAGCTGCCACTGCTGACTGGATGAACCTCTCAGTGTTTGCTGGTTTGGGAGTATGTGGGGGTGGGGTGTGTGTGTGTGTGTGCGTTGGGGGTGAGGGTGGGGGGTTGTCATTAGGGTGTTTATGTGTGTTCCTGTGGTGAAGAGACATGTGTGTGTTACTGTATGTGTGACGTTAGCATGTGTTGTTTGTGCGGCCCTGGTAATGTTGGTGTCCTAAACAGGATCATACAAAGTCACCCACCCTTTGACTGAGTCCTCCTTTAGGCAAGGAGGGGGGGGGGGGGGGGGGGGGGGGGGGGGGGGGGAAGGAGGGGAAAGGAGGGGGAGAAGAGGGGGAGAGGAGGGGGGGAGGTAGGTCAGTGCTGCTGTAAGAGCGCCTGAGCCAGCCATGGACTGACACTGTTTGTGTTGGGGTGATTTGTGAGCCATAATGCTTATTGGGCAGCAAGTGATCCATATGATTTGGTGCGTGTGTGTGGGCAGTATTTCCATCTGTGTGTGTGTGTGTGTGTGTGTGTACAGTAGGGATGGAAACAGCTGTCACCCACCTCCTCCATGGCACAACTCCCTGTTTTCACACCATTTCACCCAGTGGTGGTGTCTTTTGTCTCCTGTCACGCTGAGCAGCGTGTGTATGATCCATGTCTGCTGCGCATTCTCGCACTCAAATTCAAAATATGAGGTTGCAGTTATGATTTTTGATTATTACTTTTGTATGCCTCTCTTGTGTCAATTAATGTTAGACACCATGCCATAGATCTCTTGTTTATACGGGTGTCAGGGGTAAGAAATGAACCAAAGCAACTGGTGGTACTATTTTGCTTTCAGTGTGGATCCACGTGACTTAATTTTGACTCACATTAAAAAATTGTAAATAAAATGACCCTTGGCAAATTTAGACTATCAAATTGACTGATAGTGTGTGTGTGTGTGTGTGTGTGTGTGTGTGTCATGCTTAGTGTTATTTTCTGTTCTAAGTGCAAATCTCTGTTGTCCACACTTCTTTGGTGGTTATGGTAACGTGTGCACGTGTGTGTGTGTGTGTGTGTGTGTGTGTGTGTGTGTGTGTATATGCGATGTTTGCATGTTTGCACTACTCTATCCCTGATGGGCATAAGGCATAACACCTCTCTAACTTAACACTAAATTTGGCTTTATGCAAGTATTGCTGATGTGTTTTCAAAACACCAGACATGGAGGATTTATTTTAAACTGGATCATGTTGTCCAGTAATAAACTGGTTACGTCAAGTAAGGGTCAAATGCTCCCTGTTTCCATTTGTTCCTTGAAGTGTTTGTTACCTTTTTGTAACTGAATGAAAAGATTGAATACAGCAATGAATACAAATAATTTACTTAGTGTTATCCGTTCAAAATCTTGTGGGGTGCATCCAGTTTTAGCTGTCTTTGTACCCAGAGGAGCATAGCACCTGGCATCAATCAAATGGAAATGTTGTTTATTATTATTGAAATGTTTCTGATTATGGGGATAATAGACAAGAGTATGCTCAGCCTCTTACTGCTGCTGTTGTTTTTGGTATCAACCCTAATTTGTAAAGCCTGTTCTGCTGATGTTCTATGTGATATCAGAAAGGGTTTTACAACCTTTTTCTGGATTGATGTAACCACACCATGCAGTGACCCAAGAATGGAAATGGCACATTGTCCATAGAGCCTGACCACTGTGCAAGTTAGAAATAAAAATAAACTTCTACTCCAAGAAAGAGAAGTTATGGGAGCCCAGCTTCATATTTACATTTTTATTCAAAGCCTTACAGAATAGGGATTAACAATGGGAACATTGGATATATGTTATACAGATTCTCATCTCCCACTTGGGAATGAGGTCATGTACCTGGGGAAATAAATATAGCATAAATCTACAGTATGTACTGTCGTGCTAAATCAAAACTGCAATCTGAAAATAAACAAGTACAGAACCTGCACAGACCCATGGTGGCTCCAATGTATATCACAGTACATATAGTCCTGCATAATTATTTTTTGTTTTTTGAGATGACCTATGCCATACACTACATCTTTTGATTATTGAATTAAAGGAGTGAAGTACGTGTAGGTAGGTACATGACAATGAGTGCATTAAAAGTGCATGTGCTTTATTTTTGTGGATATCCACAGTAGCCAGACTACCAAGGCCACATTTGTTTTTGTGGGCATTTGGGGGGTTTTGTCAAGGGTTTGAGAGCTACAGCTTCATAGGTAGGCTTTATAAATTCTCCATCTGTAATCACAGTATTTCTTTCTGTTTGAGTTGTGTGGAATAAGTTGCAGTAATGAGGTGTGGGCTGGTCTGGTGCAGATATATGATCAACTTTATGATCAAATGTCACTGTCATCTGGGAGTTAATGATATATTTTTAATTGCAGTCATTGGTTAGAGTTAGGCCTACATTATTAGAATATCCAACTGCACATTAAAACGTACACTGGCCTTCCATATCATCTTGAATGACAGTATACAGTATTTGCCCCGCTAATGAATCCCTGGCATTTCTTGCATTTGCAAAGCTCCAAGCTCCTATTGTGACAGTAGTTTACAGGGAAGTGATGGTATTTATTGTATTGCCACTAGGGGTGCGCCGATTCAGTGATGATGTTTTGGCATGTTTTGTACTGTATGTTAATGATGTAGTGTAGCGTTAAGGTAGTTGGGCTGCTGCTGTGGTTGCTGAATTGGTTGAAGTAGCTTACTAGCCTCAATATTAATATTAGGCAGCCGTATGTTGTGAACTTCACTGTAAATCATGTGTATAATGATCTAGTTTTGTAACTTTACCTGTGATAAAGTGAGTGCTGTAAATGTTTCTGGGCTCCCATCCCTCTCTCTTCGGTGCATTGATCCAGGCGCAGTGGCTGTCGTCGTCCTGAGAGAATGTAAACATTCTTACTTTTGAGAATGTGTTTGTGCAGTCCTTAGAAGACCCCGAACACAACATGAGCCAAAGTTTTGTATCTATGATCTCCAGCAATCTGAGGTTGTTTTCAAGTTGAAAAAAGCTTGCAACTTCCTAGTGTAAACCACTGACCGGATGTGTACAAGGGTTTTCACCCATAGCAATGCGAAAGCATTCAGATAAAACTATCTATACTAAGTCAACCAATATATTGTACAATTATTTACTAGAATTTAAAATCCATACTAAATTATCTTTTAGGCCTATGTGCAGCCAACATCATGCAGGTAGCGTCAGTCAGTAGCAGTACTGTCTATTGGGCAACTTCTGGTTTTTACAAGTCTTATTGTACATTGCTACACAATTTTTTTTTTGTTACACTCCCAGAGGTTATACTCCCATGATTGAAAACAGGTTAAATATTTTTGGTAAAATGTGAATCCCTCTTACAGGCTGCATGTGTAGGGCAAAGGTCAGATGTGGTCTACAGCACTCCACAGCTGGGGAGATCCAGTCATAGACAATCCACAGTCATCAGGGATTTTATTGGTTTGGCGCCATTGTTTTGGGGATGTGGGATGTGAGAGCGTGTGGTTGTGTATGTACAGTATGTGTGCCTGTGTATGAGATGAGAGAAGGTCTGTGTGTTTGCATGCATGTGTTTGTCTGTGTGTGTGTGTGTGTATGTGCACACATGCATGAGTGAATGTACATGCAAATGTGGTAATATACAGGACTTGACCTGAGGTAATCCATGGAAGAAAACTCTTCCATTCATTCCTGAAACATTACCAAACTCTACAAGAGATAGATTCAGCACAGCGGGACTGACAGGAAGCAGCTGTTGGCCTTGGAACCAGACAGAGCACACACATTCTCACACACACACACACACACACACCCACACACACACACACACACACACACACTGTATAAAATGGCAGATTAAAACGACTGAAATACTAATCAAGAGAGCATTATGTGCTCTTCAGAGCCAAACCAGGCAAGTTTTAGCTATCTTATTCATGTTTTCTATAAATAATTGCAGCAGATATTTTTAAGAGACAATACAAAACAACATGTATAGCACTTTTGTGAGGGGACTGTTATTATTTAATTATAAGTGTGTACTTAGCCTACATATTATAGTTTCAGATGCTGTGATAATGCATGAGCAAGACAACAGCTATAGTCAGTTTAGTATTTATTTGACTCATAGTGGTTCACTTATTGACAAATACTGGAATTGACTATAATAATGTATCTGGTATACATTATTTTTGCAAATATTTATTAAGCCATGAAATCTAAACATCTTAAAAATAAATGTGAACATACATGTTCTTCTATTACTAAACAAATCCAGCTGTCCTTACAAATTACCCTGACTGGCCTAATTGTGGCGCTACAATTAAAGGGGTAACACTTTACAATAAGGGCCACTAACTAACCCTTAATTAACAGTTAACTAATGTGTCTGGTAATCATTTACTAATGGTGTTCATGTTAACTAAGGTATTAATTTATACATTATTTAATAGTCATCTTTAAAAACTATTAAATAATGTATAAATTAATACCTTAGTTAACGTAAATTACACATTAGCATTTATTAAGCATTAACTAACCCTTAACTTAGTGACCCTTATTGTAAAGTGTTACCATTAAAGGTTGAAATTTTTAACTTAAGCATGATATCTCAAACACTACTGGTCCGATTTTGACAAAACTTAGAGGGATGGTGCATATTGGCACTGACTGGCCTGATGGGAATGCTACAATTAAAGGTCAAAATTTAAAAGATCATAACTGCTACACCACTGGTCCGATTTTGATGAGACTTGGAGGGACAATGCATCTTGTTACTGATTGGCCTAAGGGGTGATTAAACTAATTTGCGGGGACGTGTTTCACTTGTCTTAGTTGTACTTTTGTTTATATTTTCAGAGCCACAAAGAACAAATGATTGTAACGTAATGAATACATCCTCATTTGTTCAACTGATGGTCTGTGTCTCCATCATTTGGCTTAACATCCAATGAATTCTGCTGCTTTAAAAATGATCCAACTCTTGCCAATAACCATTAATAACACTTTACTACACAAAATGATTGTGTAGGAACATGTGTATAACTGTATGTTATGAAATATGTCCACCTATCACACCCACTTATGGTTTCTCTGTTTCCTCTGTAGCAAGATCACAGAAATACCTGTGATAATATGGTTTTTGACCCAGATAACAGGTGTTTGCTGAGAGGAAGACAGGAGAGAAGCAGGGCAGGTAATAGAGGAGAACTGAGGATATCAGGAGTGGAAAAGAAGAGAGAGGACAAAAGATAAAAGCAATGCAGAGACAAAGGAGAGGAGAAGGAGGCAGAGATGGGATGGGAGTGGGCAGGGAAAAGCGAGAGAGATATGGGTGAAGACTGGAGGCGAAGAGAAGAGAAGAGAAGAGAAAAGGGAGGGGAGATATTGGACAACAAAACACTTTAACTGATGAATGTTGCAAATACAGTAGTTCTAAGCTTTTCTAATGCACTACCCTAATAGGATTGTAATGGACTGAAAACCCACTGACTTCATCAGATTACTCTACTAGCCAATAAAATCCTACCTACAATGTTACTGCCCAAACCTGCTGGCATGGTAGAAGAGCAACAAGCGAGCGAGTTGCTTCTACTGTGGCGTTAAGCCAGTGAGCAAAATACTAAAGTATTGATTTGGTCCCTGGGTTTTATAAAGGAAAGTCTCTCTCCTGTACTCTCATGAACTTTTGTAATTGTTGAACAGTAGATTAAACCAATTAGAGTGTGAGATAAATTGGAAAAAGGCAGAATCAGGGTTGGGTATTGAGAACCGGTGCTGATTAGACACTAGCTCCCACTTAGATTGGCTGGGTCTGAAATACTGATAAACTCCTGGAAAAACAGTACTGATATCAGTACTTAAGTGTCTAATTCATTTAAATTCATTTAAATTCATTCACACATGACTTCTCAGGCATTTCTGTTATAGCCCAGTGTAACAGAGTAACGTAGTGATAGTGACATAGTGATCAGCGTTGTATGTTTAAGTTCTGTGCTTTTCAGTTTTGGCAGAGAGGTTAAAAGGTTCAAAACTGAGGACCAAGAGTACTAAAGCAGATGGAAATACAGATGAATACATAACAGATGGAAGTAATTTGGATGGAGGTAAAAAGATGTGTGCCAAGGGGGCATCAGCAGCAATTTCACTAACCACTTGCAACTCCAACATGGTAGTAATTTAAAGCAGTGTAATGTTTTCGACTGCTTGAGCAGAGTTGCTGCTGATTCCTCAAAATATCTATCTTGGCAAAAATAAACAAGTCCAATAGTGTGAACTAGGAAAATGAGCGAAAGAGGAAGGCGACTTCTTGACCAGCGGCAGTGGTTATGAGTTGTGTCAAACTTCCAACCCCTTCACAATGTTCAAAGGGTTTCATTCTAAAACGTTATCAGCTACAAGCCTATCCCTTTGGGAAAACAATGTTACCTGATGTTCACTCCTATACAATATTTAAATATTAGCTAATAACAATAGTAGTAGGAAATTATACAGTGATGCCAGCAATTATTTTGTAAGGGTGAGAGTCACATTTTCAACATAGTAGTTATCCAATTGTTGACCTGACAACTAGAGATAACTAGTATTTCTTTTTAAAATTTTTAATTCTGGTTATTAATATTTTTCTACTGTATGGGGATGACCAAGGCCCTCAACCCCAGTTACCTCCGCCCTTTATACCTGCTTGGTATGAGGTCCAAAAGAAGAACATCGTATCTGAAATCATAAATGTATCAAAGGTAGTAATAGTGGAGTAGAGTATCAATAATAGTACCAGTATCAGTAATGTTATTGTTATTGATAAAATCCTATCCAAAACCAACCCTAGGCAGAATCCAAACCAATTTATATGCATTGCTGCCTGTAAGCCATTTTCACGTTGTTTCCCTTCCACACCTTTGACCAGATTGATTTGCCTTGTATGATCTTCTCATCCAGTGTCTGACAGCACAAATGAAAATGGGTTGTTGTCATCAGAAAGTTTAAGGACGATCAGTCTAAGTGGAGGTTAGAGAGTGACTCAGGCAAACATCCTGTTGCAGCACAAACATAGAACTGAGTATTCTTATGTAAATATGTGTGGCAACACTCTTTCCTCTCCCTCTCTATAGATACAACACACTCAAACTCTGTAACCACAAGAATGAAGACAACGCAATTTTCCTGTATCTCTTCTTCGTACGTCCGTCTGAGGTTAAGAACGTCATGATTGTGACGGGAAAAGTGCGCAGGTTTGCTTATAGCTGCCTCATACACTGATACTGCTGTCATCACCAGTAGGGGAAACTGAAGTTTGTCAGGGCCACATCAGTGTTGTGAAGAGTAGCTAATGTAATCAAGCTAATTCAAGCCTGGTTTGAACAATCAAGATAAATGCAGTTTCTTTATGGCTTTAAACACAGACCTGAGATGTCAAGCATGGATCACATTTATTCAAAATGGAAAAGACAGAGACTTAATGAGAGAGTTTTGACATTCACGGCCGCAGAGCAGCATCTCCTCTTCAAATTGTCTGAGGAATAAAAATACCGTGATGGAAAAAGGCAAAACCATTGCCACTAACAAACCTTTCACTAACCTAACCCTAAACCTAACCCTAACCGTAACTCTAACCCTAACTGCTTAGACATGTTGGCTCATTTGGTCAAGGTGTCAACACTGTTATATGACATCCTGGGTTAAAAATCCAGTCAGGAATTATGTCATCTATCTTTCGCATCTCTCTTTTTCTCATCAACAAGGTGGAATTATGAATAAAAATAAAAAATAACTGGCAGCAAAGACAGTTTCTCTCCCAGTACCCAAGCACAGTCATTTCAGATAAGGGCTATTTAGTGGGAAATTATATGATACATTGATCAGACGTCAACAATAATATCTGAACAATTGTTGCTGTTATTGGATCAGGCTGTCTACTGCCTACCACAGTGAAGCAATTTCCAGAAACATGTTTTTTTTCTTTGGTTTCCTTGTATTTATCCATAAATGGTCTTTCTAGTGGAAAAAACATGCACTTTCAAGGACACCTGACATAGTGAGTCTGAACTGCACTTTGAAACATATTTAATTATTCACTCATTCAAGCAAGTTGAAAGAATGTTGCAATAGACTTGGTGCCTTTGGCCCTTTGTGGTGATGTGTAGGCCGAAACAACTGGAAGAGGAAATGAATAGGCATGAATCAAACGTTTCCTCTCCTGTCATGATGCCATGACAACATGCCTTATTAAAACGTTGTTACACAGCCTTGTATGACTCATGGGCTGGTTCACTGGTATCCGCACAGAAAATTAAAGTTGCCAGTACAGAAGCATGCAGAACGCCACTGTAGTCCAGAAATGAACTGATTGACACAGGAGCCTTAACCACCACACACTGATGGCAGCGATCCACTGAAGACATCCACTTCATCGAAAACACAAACTTATTTTTATCATTTGCTCCCCCTGCTGTTTTCCTCACAGTTACAAAACAAAAACCGATGCCACAGAAAACACGGTTTCTCCAACTCAGTTTGTATCTGGCTTCAATGCGTGTGTTATTATTGTGATTTATCAACTGCACTGGACTGGAACTTATGTGGCACATTCTCCGTTTTAAGTGCCACAAAGGCAGCAAATGATTCAAGCACATTACACAACCATAAAGGGCACACAAACATACCTTAAGAGGCCTAGTTTTCATTTTCATATTGGAAAATATTGTTCTAGAGGCTAACTGGCCATGACAAATTGAAAAAAAAGAAAAAAAAAGAAAAAGAGGCTGGCATAATCACAGGAATTGATGACCCATGACTGAGAAAAGATGACGCTCACACATCATTTCATGTGACCGTGAACTTGGTCGGATGTGAGCCTTGAGTCCACTGAATACTATTTTCCTTGCATATCCTCATGCACTGTACAGAAAAGCACACACAGAACACTTGTTTGTGTCTTTTTCCTCAGTTTTCTGGTTTTTACGTATTAGTGGAAATAACAACAACATTCTCAATAGCCTCCACACCTCATCAATTGAATCAGCCAGTGGCAACAATTACAAATACACACACATACACTTACACACACATGCCAATAATAATGGAATACAGAGCCCTTGGCAACTCAGTTTCATAAATAGTTTACTGGAAGTGTTGTGGAGGGTGAAATAGAGGCCAGTGCTTCTGCCAGAAAACAGATAAAGGCCTGCGCACTAGCTCTGATGTGACACTGTGATGTCTTGCAGCTCCTACTCTGTGATCACAGGCTATGGAAACTAGGATGCATGTATGGGAACCTGTAGCGAGGACAGGAATGACAGGCACAGCTGACATACTCCATCTGTCCCTCATTCTCTCTTTCCTCTGTTTCTTTTGCTCTGCTTCCCAGTTATAGACAGCAAATCCTTTGGAGCTGTTGGAGTTATGGATAAACAGAGACAGAGAAAGAAAGAGAGAGACTCAGATGACTAAGACTCAAAACCTAGGGCCTCATAGCGAGTGGTAGAGGGAAAGTTCAGTGCTGCATTTGATTGTATGCCTGCTGTGTGTTGTTTTTCATTAGGAAAACATGAGCAGAAAAACATGGGAACTCAATGCATGCTGAAAAAACAAAGTGGCAAATGAAGCCTTTTACTAGTGCAGTGTCTGTGTGTGTGTGTGTCTCTGATATAGTGAACTTTATTATAAATACCCCTGCTGACTCAGACACACTCACATGCACACAAACAGACTGCCAGTTAACAGTCAAATTTCTTTGCAGGTCTTTGCAGCATGACTGTATGAAATTGACACCAGTGACTCCATGACTAAGAGAGACGTGTGTGATTTTACTGCAATGCCAGTGGTGCTCCAATGGTTTCACTGTAAATTTCACTGTAAATAGACCAAGGGTTCAAGTCAGGGGCTTTCCGCTGGACTGAGAAGAGAAGAGAAGAGAAGAGAAGAGAAGAGAAGAGAAGAGAAGAGAAGAGAAGAGAAATTCAGGCAGGAGAGACATGGGGCAAATTTCAGATCAATCACACAAGGGTAAACATCCATCCAGCTGTAATATGAGACTACATCTGCAGATCAATCAGCCGTGATCCCATTACACTACTGTTCCATACGACCCAGCCAGGTTTACCAGATTGATACAGCTATAGTGCCACACTACCTCCTACCCTTGCTACACCAGATAAGGCCAAACTACTTATCTGTCCTTTGCTGCCATGTGGCCGAGGATTATCTTCAGGCCCTGGCTTGGAACATGCAGGGAGGCAGGGAGAGAGTCGAGGGAAGCATGAATCAGAAGGATCTGGAAGGTTTGGATGGTAGCCGTCAGGCATGGAATTGCTTCCCTGTTTCTGGATGGGATTTTCAGTTATTTTCCAACTGCTGAAGAGTGAATTCAGCTGTTGCTTCAAGTTACTCACATGAAATTAAATTAAAACTTTACGGAGATCCAAAAATATCTCATTTAAAATAGCTGCCCCAAGACATATTTAAACCTGTGTTCACACAATTATGTTGATAGCATTTTATTATATCAGTCCAGTACCAGTCAAAAAAGAAAATATGATAATATTAAAAACTAATTTAGATTAAAGTTCCCCTTTAATATGATGATGATCAACAACTAATTGTTTAATTACAAATTAAATTAGGAAAATAAAGGACACTCTCCTCTTACGTACCCATTGTGCTGACTATAGGCAGTATTCAAGGAAACTATAGGAATCACGTGTGGTTAAATTCAGTTTGCTCAAATCATATTTTACACCACCAATCTCTTTAGGGAAGCAAGAATAGCAGTTTATTTATAAATTCCCTGACATTTTCCCCTCTCAGCCAGGGGTTTGCGTCATTGTTCCTGTTGCCTTTCTGTGGAATTCTAATTAGATTTATATGTAATGAAATTCAGGAATGAGACCATTTTGGCTTTGGGCAAATTACAAATGGCCCTTTTATTAATACTTGCATTGACTAAATAGAGTTGAGTTGATATTGGATTTAGTGCTATTCTTTACCAGGGCTATTCTAAAAAGTTATTGTATTCTAAGCGCTGGTAAAGTGGTATAAGCTTATTGTGTTTGAGGGAACAGAGCATACATCCAGAAGACAGAACCTATTCTTTACTTCCCAATGCATTTAGTGCTCACATTATCATTGAAAATAGCTTCTTTTCACTGCCTAATTAGTGTACCATAGCATTACACAGTGAAGGACAAAAGGTTTGTGTGTGTGTGTGTGTGTGTGTGTGTGTGTGTGTGTGTGTGTTCAGACATACTCTGTGAGCACAACTGTGAAAGAGCGGCAGAAAAAAAAACAGGCAAACATCCTCTCTTTCATTCTTTTTATCCTATCGCTTATGCAGCTAAGCGACCTACTTTTACATTCCTTGTGTCAGAAGTGAGAGAAGGCCGCAGCTGGCATGACATGTGTAGCGCTGGAGTTATTTAATCGGGTGTGTCTTGAAATGCCAATGGATGGAAAGTTTTTATTCCAAAATAGTGTACAGACCAGAAAGTAAGTTTTGAAAGCAGGCAATCTCAGCACCTAACAAAGTAACAAAGTAGTCGCTGAGTCATCGGTATTGATCAACAACCCTATCAACCCCCACAGATATTTTATGGTCATTTTGTGCTATGGGGCAGTAAAAAGCTTACTTATTGCCCCTTTAGAGTGCTGTACCTCTTATTCATGTGGTTTGTTAATATGCTGCTTCTGATTTTAAAAAAAATCAGTCAGGTGCAGAACTGTTGTGCAAAGCTAGTTACTAGGATGCAAATTAAAAAAAAATTAAACCATGATATGATTTTGATGGTTTAAATATCACTTAACACAAGAAAACTCCTCTGCACACCTCCAGTCAATGCAGTTCTTGATGTATAGCGCAATGTATTATTTTATTTTACCAAAACATGTCATACATACTTATTTAATACAAACTGTTTATCATTATTTGTGTACTAGAAATGGACTGGCTGCAAGCTATCTAATGGGAAAATGCATTGAACCTTGCAAACAAGAAAGCTGGAAGCGTATTTGGATATCTATCTAGATATCCTGAAGCCTCCTACACATAAAACATGATTTTCTTTGACTGTAATATTAATTTACTTGAAAATAATAGCAGTGGCACACATACTACCATGGGAGGCAACTTAACATTTAAGGCAAGGAAATGCTCTTAAGGCGCTTTGTGCAATGCATCAGCAATAATATAATGATGACTAAAGGATCTATCCTAATCTGCAGACTTATCTAAGGAAATTCCCTGAGCAGTGAGATAAGTGGTTTTTGCGCAACTTACTTGAGTTTAAGTCAGCGGCTACACTGATCTATCAGAAAGACTCTGATTGGCTAAACGGATGGTGTCCGCCAAAATGGATCTGACGGAGATGGACGCGTCATCAGCCCTGTCCGGACGATGGACAGCTCTCATTGAAAGTGAATTGAAATGAACAGAGACAGATAGACAGACAGCAGATTAGTGTGGCCGCGGCCTAAGCTGAACCTCAAAGAGAGCTTCAGGTATAAAACTTAAGTAAGAGCTTTTGTGCAGCCGGGCACTGGCTCCTTGAAGGTTACAGAATGCTCCCTTACTAAATTAAATACATTGTCATTTTTCATGGAGATAATCAAGTTCAGTGTCCTTGTTAATCAGTACAGTAAGACAGCTATATTCTACCCACGATGAGACAGCAGCAATAAACATACAAGCATTATGCTCCATACCATGTGGAACTGTACCTAATGATATTCACTGGTGGATCTAATGGTGACCGTTATTTCACTGAAGAAGTGTGTCATGATAGGACCAAGTTCTTGCATATATATACCAAATATATGTGTAGTTAATACCAACTCTACAGAACTGTGTGCCATCAAAATAGTGATGACAATATTGTCTGATCTGGTCTACATTTAGGTGCATGATATGGGCTTGTGTTACAAATGGGAAGAATAGGTTGCAGTTAAGTCTAGGCGGATAGATGAACTCCCCTTATTTTATCATTGGCTGTTTGTGTTTAACTTTATATGGTTAAAACAAGGACACTCAATCTCATAGAGAGATAAATAGAAGTGGACTGATTCCACTGTAAATTGCAATAAAGGAGCCAATCAAAGGCACTGTTGAGAGACCTTGATATCTAAAGACCCCCTGCGTTCTACTCTGTCTATTGATGATTCAGTGCAATCTTATCTATTTCTGTTAGTTTTTTCGTAATTAAGGTTCACAGAAGGGGAAATGTGGGGGAGATTGAATGCATCAAATTCTCAGTAACCCATGCATCAGTGCTTCAGAAACCCACTTTGCTGCTCCAATTCATTGTAGGTGGGTAACCAAATTGTAGCATACATTGCATGCAAGCACACACACATACACACGCACACACACACACACATACACATCAATCTCCTGAACCAACCTGTCAAAATACCACAGTTTTAGGACTATAAGGCTGCTACCTTACCTGCACTGCACTGACATGTTTGCACATCATATACTGCATTGCTGAACTCTACACACATACAAGGACCTATGCTCAGTCTCACATCCAGAGACACCTAAGATTGTGACCCATGAACACACATGATATGCATAATGCCTTACTTCCTTTTCCATGCCTATTTATCCTTTTTACTTATATTTATATTTGATATTTTTATATTTATATTTTATTCCTCCTATGTAGCCTGGTACAGCACACTGAATCTCATATTCGTATTCGTATCACATATCTGTGTCTCCAGACATACAAGCACACATGCACTAATCAATACTTGGTTTGCACATGGATTAGGTGTACTGAGCCACATCTGCAGGTGATTGCCACAGTTGAATGACTTACCCTCTTTCCCCTCCGCTCTCTCAGCTATTTGGTTATGTAACAAAAGAACACCAACCTCGCCGTCCATCAGTTTTTCTTGCTTTCCATCTCCCCACTTGCCTCTCTGTCTTTCATGTGATAAGTAATTGAAGCTGTGTAAACATGACCTTTTGTTTCCATGGCTTGTCCTGGAAGGCACAGCCCAGACAGTACAGTATTATGTGTTTGTTCTGTATATATGCTTAATGAGGAAGAGGTTATTTGTGTGTGTGTGTGTGTGTTTGAGTGAGAGAGAGAGAGAGACAGAGAGAGAGACAGACACACAATCAGCAATCAGAAAAGTGTGTCTGAGTCAGCCATAGTGCTCAACCTTGCAAAATTCTAGGGCTTCGATTATGAATCTTATTAAGCAAACCACTTATAGTGGCACACTTCTATGTGTTAGGTTTGGCGAAGTAGTTGTTACGGCCGTGGCCGTACCCCCAGAAGATTCCCTAGTGTTTCCTTGTGTTCCCAGTGCTCCCCTGTCTGTCTCTTTCTCTGGCCCCCTTTACACCTTGCATTAAAATGCGTTTTGGGTGATCGGATTACAATCGGATAGTGCTTGACCACATGAAAGTACAGGTGTAAATGCACCCAAGACGCACTGAGGACGGATTGTGATCCGATCGGCCAAACCACCTCCGGAGGTGGTCAGGGACGCATTGTGACCACATTGAACACAAGTGTAAATGCAATTGCGTTTTCAATTCACATACAACAACTACGTGGGCGGAAATACGTAATCGTGCACGACTTTCGTCTTCAGCATTCCAGTTGTTGAAGACGGCTTCTTCCCCCGCTTCCAAAAGCAAGCATAAGTCCATACAATAGCGCGGCTTTGAGCTGGACAGAGCAATCGGATCTCAATGTGGACACTGGAGACACATAATAATACCAGGTGTAAATGTAATCAGGTTAAATCCTATCTAGATACAATCTGGATACGAGATGCATGTTAATGCAAGGTGTAAAGGGGGCCTTTCTGTCTATGTTTTGTTTGTGTGTGTATTGGCGTGGGCGTGGTCTCCCTTCCTCGTTCTCCTGGCTCCCGGCTCTGCTCATCCTGCACACCTGTCTGCAATTGGCTCATCACCTCTCCCAGTCTGCTCACCTGCCTCTCATCAGCTAATCTGCCTGCAGTATATCTACCCCGGCTCTTCAACCATTCTTCAACAGATTGTTGTTTCAACCTCAGTGGTAGATACGCTTCCAGGCCAACTTAGTTTGAACTCCTAGTGATTTTGTCTCTTTGTGTTTCGTGTTCCTAAGCAGCCTCTCTTGTGTCCCAGGATCATCACCCGCCTGCCTGTTTTCCTGCTTGTCTCCCAGCCTGCCTGCTAGCAACCTCCTAGCCTCCAAGCTACCCCTGCCTGCCACGCTTCCCCTCATCCCACGCTCACACGAGCCCCGCTCCTCCTTACCATCACTCACCCCTGCAGCCACCAGATTCCCATTCCCTGCCATCAGCCCCTCATCCAGATCCTCGTTTACAATAAAACCTTTTTCCTTACCAACACCACTCTGTCCGTGTCCTGCCTTTGGGTCCCTCCTGTGTTCGTAACAGTTGTCCTTTTTTTTGGGGCAAACTTGTTCAGCATGGTGATTGGTTTTCAGATCGACCAATCAGAGCTCATATTCCCACTGCATGTATCTCTCTGCTTCGAGTGGCAGAAAAACCAAGGCCCAGGTTGCGGTCAAATAGTCAAAAAAATTCGTCCTAACTCCTATTCCTAACAACTTTTCCTTGACCTCGTTGGAAAACGTCATGAGGTCAAGGAAAGATGTGAAGGAGAATTCATAAGGGCTTAGGAAAAGACTTAGAGAATCCGACTGCACTTACACTACGCTATGTAATTATGCAACGGCGGCTGTTAATGACGTGGGTCTGCCGTGTGAAACTACAATGTTCTGAAGATGGACCACTAAAAGCGCATCTTAGATACTTCGCCCCGTGCGTTCTTACCGTGTTGTTTCATGCAGGCTATATAAACGTGGACAACCCGGTTTGTTTTCGTGAACGGCCCTATGGTGCGTCGCTTTAAATGTTTCTGCCGCAAGGAATTGTGGGACGGCATTATCTCCTTTCCTTTCGTAAAGGATGGTCCAGTGTATCCTATGCTAAAGGAGCTAAGTAAGGAAGCATTGAAGCACCTTTCCTTAGCATTTAGGGAATTCGAACAGCTCTTATCATGGCTGCCTCTTAGATACTTCCGGGTCAGTTCAGTCAGTTAGGAACCTTCCTAAGCAAAAAAGACTATTCGAACGCAGCCCCAGTCTCAATTTTGAGCCCTTTATGCAGTCTTCAATCCTGCAGACTTTGCTTGAGGAAATTACCCATAGTTCACAGTTACCCCGAGTTTGTGATGTTAATACTGATGTATATGAAAAATATCAGCAACCCAATACAAAAAAAAACACAATTAAGGAAAAATAAACACAAAACTTATAGAGAAACAGGCATAGGTCCAACGCCCACATGCTCATACTATGGCATTCTATTATTGAAGTCTTCTCATACATCCAATACAGCCAATAATTGCTTTCTGGTGATACAGTCAGTTTCACAGACAAAACAGGTGGTGAGCTTGAAACTAGCACTATGCTAGTTTTCACTTGTTAAAAATATGTGTCATTACCAGTGGTCTTTTGATAGTATGTCTATTAAACAGTACCTAATGTATATAAGTGGATTTTAACTTGTTTTTGATGGAGACTGATATTGCAGTTAATTAATCCCTCCAATAAATGACCCATTGGGCACTGTCTAAATACATATGCAGCTGCACTGCAATGAGTGATAACTCATATCACCCATATAATATTTAAGAAGACTTTTTGTTTTTAAATTTCCAGAGCATCACTAAAACTATTGACAGCTACTATTAAAATGCAATTATGATAAACTTATTGAGCTCTTTCATTTCCAATCAATCACCTTATTCACTATTTGTAATAATATATTTTTCACAGCCTGTAATGTAAAGGGTTAGTAGAAAAGAAAGATGCTATATTTCAAACACTTAACTTGAAATTGACAGGTTCCCAGCCGCTCACCAGCTTCTGCCTGTGCACATTTATATGAGGTTTGAGATGTATTTAATTTAGTCATTGTCAGTTTTATAAACCAGTGCCCTCATTTCTAGAAAGGTAATTTCTGTTGAAGATATGTTTAGTTAACAGTCCTCAGTGTTTATAAAGCTTGGAAATAATGTGGAAAACATTTCAGCTCTGCAGCAGTTTCCAACTTATCCAGTGCACAGAAGATTTGCGCTTGAGGCATGTGCATGTGCCATGTGTGCTTGAATTGCTTTGTCATTTGGAATTGATAGATAAAACGTCTTTCTGCAGCTTTATGCTTTTATAGTCATATTTATAATTCACCTGTAGACACAGGTTGAAAAACAAAGATAAAATACGGAAATATTGTTACACTAAATCCAGCTTTCTATTGAAAGTAAGAGGACAGTCACTGGGCTCAAATATGAGACCAAAGCAGATATCTTGACTCCAAAATCTTATATTGTGAGAGACACAATGAAGTAGTGCTGTATCACACATAGTTTAGCAAGTAGGGTACCAGTTCAAATAAGGGACACACAATAATCATTAGAAAACAGAGTCTGTTCATCAGCAGTTAGATTCGGTTTGAGGATACAATTACAGTGATAAGCCTATGAACCACTTTGACATACAATATTGAGCTGCACTTAACTTGTACCTTTGTTACTTGGACTGCTCTTCCATTTGCAGTAATTGACTGATCCAGCTGATACTGTATGTGCAGAACCTGGAGAGAACAGAACAGAGCAAAAATAACAGATTTGAAAATAGAAACATCCATGGTCCAGTCAGCTGGAAAAAAGATACTTTTTTCTACATACAGAAGGAGTGGAAAAAAGAATAACTCAAAGTATCGCACAGCTGTATACAGACAATGATGCCAAGCGAAGGATTTGCTCTGACATTTCATAGAAATACATCTGGCAAAGGACTCCCCCACTGATACAAAAACCTCCTTTTCAGAAAGAGAAATATTTGGGAGATGTGCGCCAAGAATCAATCTTTACTCAAATGTATAAAGTTTATCTTCCATCCCAAAAAATGCGGTGACTGATGGTTTTGGATGGTCCAAAGGGGTTTTCAGCAGTTTCCAACTTGGCAAATAGTCATGCAATTGACTTGCTGAATCTCCCTAAGGATTAATGTAAAACAGCCAAGTCTCTTTTGCCTCCTGCAATAACCAACTTGCAGAAGGCAAAATAGCATCTTGGTTTGATGTGTGTATGTGTGTGTGTGTGTGTGTGTGTATTGAGATAGATACAGTATATTGACAGCATCCTAAACATGGCAGCTTGAATATGGGTCTGGAAAAATGTGGAAAAATACCAGAGCCCAGTGAACTAAGGAAAGGATGGATAGACCGATTGTGTCAAAGAGCTCTGTAAGAGGCTTAGTGGGAATAACGTCAAGCGTACATGTAGTGGACTTCATATTGGAGACTATCTCCGTTAAATCTATTATATGGCAGTGGTGGCCTAAAGGTTAGAGAAGCGAGCTTGTGACCGGAAGGTCGTTGGTTCAATCCCCCGGACCGGCAGGATAAATCTGGGTGGGGAAAGTGAAAAGCAGCGCTTGCCCCTCCCTCATTACCATCACTGAGGTGCCCTTGAGCAAGGCCCTTAACCCCAACCACTCCAGTGGAGCTGCTCAGTGGCCAGCAGATCAGACTGTGGTTGTACTGGTCAGCTTCCAGGTGTGAATGTGATCAGGGCGTTCCTGAAACTGAGAGCATTGCTCTCAGTGAAACTCCCCCTGAATAAATAAAGGTGAAAAATGTGTTCAAAACAGTCTAATACAGGAGAGTATACAGGAAAGGTGGAAAATTCTTGGTTAGCTCCTGCACACATCACATAGCTCCTGCATTACATTGCTAGCTTATCTGGGAAGCTAAGCAGGTCTGGCTGTGGTTAGTCCTTGGATGGGAAACCACCTGGTGCTGGAAGTGGTGTTGGAACAGTAGTACTAGTAGGAGGTGCTCTTCCCTCTAGTCTCATGAATAATATCCCCAATGCCCCAGGGCACAGTCAGGGACTCTGTCCTGTGAGTGAGCACCGTCCTTCGGATGAGACGTTAAACCGAGGTACTGACTCTGTGGTCAATAAAGCTCTCATCGCAAGAGTAGGGGTGTAACCCCGGTGCCCTGGCTAAATTCCCCAAAAACAGGCCTTCCTTCCATCATGGCCACCTAATCATCCCTCGTTACCTAATTGGCTCTTTCAGTCCTCTACTCTTCACTGAGATAGCTGATGTATGGTGAGCGTTCTGGCGCAAACTGGCTGCCATGCATCACCCAGGCTACACACCGGTGGTGGATGAGTTGAGTACTTGAATACTCCAGAAGCCAGTAAATGAAGGGCTGTCAGTGTGGGTAGGATATGACCCCTCTTGGTCTGAGGCTCCAGTTTTATTAAGTAGTGATAATATAACTTGGCAATCTATGAGTTATTTCCTCCATTATCTCATCCTCTGACATCTGAAAAAGAGTAATTCCCAAATGGATCCCCCTCTCTCTCGTATTTGTCATCCTCTCTGCCTGTTGTGCCTTCAAACAAATGACACAGCAGCATGACTTTTTCAGGGTGAGAAGTTAAGATGTGCTTCATCGGCGAGTTAAATGCCATGCACCATTACAGGTGAAATTGATGTGTTTTGGTTTATGTTTGTGTTTTGTTTTATTGGTGGGAGATCCATTTAAACAATCTAACAATCAAACAATCAAACAATTCGTTGTCCAATGTACTTGCGATGATGTTTTGATACAATCTTTTTCCATTGCTCTAATATTAGAGTTTTCGAAAATAATATCATAAGTAAACAAACACAAGCTATACAAAAAATGGCATCCCTAGCTTTGCTACAGCTTAATGTAGGGTGTAGTAGCTCATTGAAAAACGTTTCACAGAGTTGGGAATATGCACTGAAACATAAATGTAAACGTAAACGTAAACGTGAAGCTTTTGTTTTTGACTTCAGGGGATAGTACTCAAAACTTTAACAACTAGAAGGGCACTCGGAGAGCGCAGACCTCTGCCAAGGTTTGTGCTATTATTGCTTGTTCGTGAGTCGGCTCCGGATCCGCTCCAAAATTTTATGGGTCCTTCCATGAAGTTTCATGAAAATCGGGCCAGTAGTTTTTCTGTAATCCTGCTAACAGACAAACAGACAGATAAACAAACATACAAACGGCACCGAAAACATAACCTCCTTGGTGGAGGTGACAATAGTTGTCTTGCTGTGAGCTGAAAGAATGACACAGAATCTAAAATGTGCCTGTGTGTGTCGTGCCTTGCAGGGGATGATGGTCCTGACTGAAGCTGTAGATTGCATGTTAAATACTGCCCATATAAGGGCAATGATTCAGATTATATCCGTGATGCATAAGGATTCACAAGCCTCAAAAGAATTAGAAAACTCTCAGGCCCATGGGTCCAAGGCTAAAAGGTGCTGTGTCATTCAATTGTAGGGATGATTATACAGATGACACATCACACGTCATGACTGAAAATTACAGAAACGTGTGAGTGTGTGTGTGAGTGTAAGGCACAAGGGATGATGAAAGGCTGGCTGCATGGTCTTTAGTGATGCACTACAGGCTAATGTGCCTACCAAATTAACTTTTAATGGAACACTAATGAGCAAACCTCGATGCAAAATGAGGAACACGGTCTGTGAAAAGGTGAGCAGGACTACAGCTTTATTTTTTCTTGGGGTGAACTAACAGGAGTATTAACAGGAGAATCATGTTACAATTGGACTGTCTCAGTGTTTGGTGCTATAAATAGCTGCTGAAGATTTCCTCTTTGGAAACTTTTTGGAAAATTTCAGTCTACTCCTTAAATATGCTTGTGTGGCTGGTTAGTAGATCAGAATCTTCTTTTTTGACGAGCACAGAAGTGCCCACAATTACTTAATAGATCCAGTCCTTAGCTCATCCTTTGGCTGCAACACATCCCATTTCAGGGGGAAATAGGGATGCTTGTGGAATTTCTTTTGGCAGTGACATAATATATGGTTGCCCAGGCCTTGGATGCATTTAGAGGTTAACTGGATGTTGTTGCAATTCCACTGTCAAAGCAATATGACTACCTCAGGGTCAAAATATTTGATAGTTTAAAACTCACCAGAGGTCCTTGCAGATATGTAGGCTTGTACTCTGTTAAGGACTGAGTGGGTTTTTAATTGTATATGGCAGCACTACCGCCCTCTCTTCTGTGCTCTTTGTTGACAACATAGGCACTAATGCTCAGTAATTCACCAGTACATCATGCTGTACAGTACATCATGCTATACAGGTATGGTGTCAGTTTGGCATTCACTTTTCCCAGAAAAGTGCTCATCATATGAAAACATTTAATGTTCCCTTGTATGACACATCCTGTATAACAGGTGTACTGACTCCTCAGTCGCTAATGCACTGGGTACATGTTGTATTGCTATTTTTACCTTATGTCTTCACTATCGTTGAAAGTCTGCAATTCTTCCTCTGTTGAGTGGCGTGCCACAACAGTCCCAGATGGACTGACTCATTCTGTCAAAAGCTGTTGCTAAGAAATATTACATTGTTTATTTCCTGTTTACATCCTTGCTTTGTGGTGTGATGCAAAATTATACCATGGCCTTGGAGAAAAATCAATTGTTATTGGCTGTACTGTAACTGTATGACTGGACACCTCTGATGTCCACCTCTGATCTCTGTGAATCAAGGTAAACCAAAAGCGACTGTTATTTGGCCACTGACACATTAATCGCTGAAATATAGCTGGTGCATTACAGAGGCCGAATGTCATGCGTCGGAGAACCACTCTGCTTTGGTCAGGGAGGTGAGCATCTCTGGGGAGGGGGAAAGGATATTTGTGAGTGACAGAATTCAACTTTCTGCAGTCCACAGAGTCTGCCAACTCTCTCATAGCACTCTATGGAGACACTAAAAGGGTTCAAATTGTGAATGCAAACTGGGACCCCACTGAAACAGCATTTGGCTCCTGGAGGGCCTTGACCAGTCCACAGTAGTCTTTGCTGATCCCCTGCCACCTGGCTGGCCAGATGTATCCCAGGAACCCATACTCCATGGTAGTGGCTGTCCTCTGGCACACTGCAAAAGCCGCTGGCCCTGCTGAGACTTGGTATTCTGGCAAGATAAAGACCCTAGCTTCCCTGGGTATCCATTTGCCTTCAATGCCGGCGACCATGGTTCAATTCCCAGCTTGTGCAAAATAAATTTCTACCACAAGTCAAAATTGAATTTTTAGAGAAAGTTTTTCTTATGACCAAAGCCTTCCCTAACCTTAACCAAGTTGCTTTATTTGCCTAACCATAACCTTAACTCAAACCTTAACCAAAGTTGTTTTACTTGCCTTGTCCAATTCATGCAGTTGCCACAGAATCCAATTCGTTTTACTGTCTTTTTATGAGATCACATTGTTTCTTACCCCAATGGTATGTTAAGAGAAATGCTTTGTCACTAAGCTCTGTTGCATTAAGGCTTCTTGAGAGCCTGTGTCCAACAGGCCTGTAAGCCCAACCCCCTCTGTAGTCACTTCCACCTGTGGGCATTCTCCAATGAAAGGGAGGTGGCTTCAATAATGTAGTTTTGTTTAAAGCCAGCCCTCTACAAAACCAAGTGATGTGGCCTACTTATTTACAATGTCTACAAATGGGCTTACCCTCTGCATCCAAATCTGCAAACAAAATCCTATTGTCATTGCTGCTACAGAGGCAGCCGCCCTGTGGTATCAAATGTCATCACTGTGCAATTTACAATCAGAGCTCATCCAGTTCTGTGTTTCTTTATCAGGAGCCTTTTGTAAGGAGACCAAGCCATTCAAGGGAAGAGGGATATCTTTCGAGTTTATCACCTGCAGAGAGAGAGCAACGCAGCTGCCTTGGAAGCAGCACCGGTCCATGTATTGCCTAGAGAAACTTGATCCTTTTTACTGGAATGTGCATCACATTTCACAACTGCAATGTCAGAGGACAGGAGCGCAACATTTTTGACTAGTTGGCCATGTGTAAAGGGGGGACCATAGGAGGTAAGGACCTCCCCCTGCTGCCAAGGCATACTGAAATCATGCTCCCCAAGTTAATCTATTTGGACAGAGTATGTGGGAGGGAGAGGATCAGACTGAATAACTACATCATAACCTGACTGTCTGTGGCCGGTAATCTTGTCTCAAGAAGAGGAATCATCTGTGCCTCAGTCTGCTTCTCCCCCAGAGCTCCTATCACATACAAGCTGTTATATCTATTGTGTGTTACTGCTGATAATGTGCAATCCGCTACTCTTTAACATTGTCTTCGCTCACCCCGGCTCTAACCAAGCCTGACTTGCACGAGGGGCTTGTGAGCTATTACATCACGTTGACTTGAGGGTAAAAGTTTCAGAGTTGTGTGAGTTCTCTCAAATCTGGGCTGTGGCCACAAACTGTGCTTATGTCATATGACGATATGTAGAATTCAAAAGACATACATTTTGGGCTTTATCATGATGCAATGACTCCTCTCTCTTCTAAATATACCACCAGGCTCTTAAGGTGCTTGACAGGAAGCCAAACACCCATCACCATTGTTACTGCCTAAAAAATCATAATTTACTGAGCTGGGACAATCTTATCAAATTTACAGATGCTTGTCTTGTCTATAAGATTCTGCATGGCTTGGCTCCTCCCCCCCTTAGTGCTTTTATGAAGCAGAAAACAACTGATGATAGACATACTAGGTCTGTGGCAAGAGGGGATTGTATAATACCTATGAGGAGGACTGCCTTTGGACAGTCAGCTTTTTCAGTGAGATCAGCTCACACATGGAACAGTCTGTCAACACTTATCAGAGACTGTGACACATATCGTTCATTTAAAATTAATTTAAAATCATGGTTAAAAGACAATCAAGTGTGTGACCATACTCTGTAACTTATTCATGTAACCTGGACGTGCTTTGTTTTATATTTTATGTATTGTTGTCCTTGTTTTAAAGTATTTTATGTGTTCTTATGAAGTGTGCTCTGCTATATGTACAGTATTGCTGTTCCTGATTTAATGTATTTTATGTGTCTTTTGTAGCTGTCATTACACCTGCCCAGGGACTGCAGTTGAAAATTAGCCAAGATGGCTAAACTGGCACATTTACAGAAATGTCTATTAATGTGCACTGTCCCTGTAAACTCCCTTTAAACTGTATAAATAAATAAATATAAATTCTGAGATATTCATACACAGGCTTCCTGGCTTCAGTGGTTCCACTGCATAAATCTTATGCCAGTAAATTCTATAGGCAGATCTCCATAAGCTAATATTGCCTACAAAAGGCGGTCTAGCTCTCCTACAGTAGGTTTGTAACATGCACTCAGCTCCATCTGACACTTACCACTCACCTTTATTGTTTTATTTATTGTTTATTCACAGAGTGGAAAAGCAGAGTTGGAGGGGATACACAGGAGAGAAAGCTCCACTTAGATTTGACCTAGAGGAATACACGTGGCTCCAGAGGCAGGGCGACGTAACCACTCAAATATCTCTGGGCATGGACCTAAGGAAAGCTAGAAGGACAGTCCAAGCACAAGTAAAAACGAAATTCAGTACTTATTTGACCTTCAAACAAAACCTCATTCACTGGGTCAAGTTGCATGGGACCAAGGCACCTGGGCTCAGAAAATTAGCACTGGAAGATTAAGTCATTGTATTGGCCCCCATTTCCAGCTCATACTTACTCACTGAAGAACCATTCATGATTCAGACGATGAGTGGGCTAGGCTGGAAAAAGTCTCTCTCCTCTAGGATAATTGGAGTCAGGTAATCCAATCAATTTGATGACATTCAGATATGGGTTAGGTGGTGCCCTCCCATATCAAACATCCAAAAATCCACAAAGTTTAGTTATCAACAGAGTCTGCTCCGGCCTGGGACCTTTGTCACATGTCATCCCTATATTATTATATTTATTATGGTATTCAGTGTGGAACTCTATCTATCTATCTATCTAAAATATTTGCCCTGGAAATTTGGCCTCTCACAATATAGACACATGTAGTGTGTATGTGTATATATATAGGGTTAGGGTTATACTTGAGAATATTTAAAATGAAGGGATTTTACATATAGTGATATATTGATACACAGCTTTTATTCCGAATGGTTTTCTCACTAAAACCGATCTGCTCCAGGGTTCACTTGGAAGCAGTCCAAGAGCACCTCTCTCAGGCGGATCAGGCACACCTGAGTTTGATTAGGGCATGTTCATCTCCCCAGATGAAACATACCCAGGGGGTAAATGCTCCAGATTTAACCGCTCCAAACACGGCAGCTGTGAAAGCACCCTTATCGACCTCTTGTAAGTATAAAGCAGTCCTGTGGGTATAAATTGTGTGTCCAGAGAGAACCCAGGTAACCCAAGTAAGCCATGTTTAACAGCTTCTCTCTGTGTCTCTGAGCCCCACCCTCTCCTGATCTCAGCATTGATTTACGTCGAGGGAGGCCAGACATATTGCCTTTCCACAAAGATGTCATTGTCTCTCGATCGCGCAGTCCCTAGGCGACTGACCTTGTAAACTTAAGCAGACTATTTATAGAATCCCTCTACCTATGGGTTCCCTTTCCACTGACCCTGTGCATCACACAGTTATGTTCACTTTCAGATGATGCTTCTTACGATGGTAAGAAGCATCCAGATTATAGAATCTTAGAGTGGAGTTTAGGCTTCTGTGTTTATTTTGCACTCTATATGCTCTTCTCAAATCAGTTTAATATTTTCCTTATGCTTTTAGGAGAGCAGCATTATTGATAAAGTAATGGATGAAGTAAAGTAAAACAAATTTATTAACAGAATCTTAATTTTATTCTGCAAATGTGTTTGGCTCCAATGTGCCATCCACATTACAGACTTACGTGTGTTTTCTTGCCTACCTAAACCCAGGAAACAAGATATGTGTGTACTGAAATAAGCTCAATCCTGAGCACTCTTGCATTATTTTCATACCTGCGAACAAATGAAAAATAAGAGAACACTGATGAATGCCATAAAGTTGCTTAACTTGCATGTAAGAACATCTTAAGATCAAACCTGTGTGTATCCACGGTTCTTGCATGAGGCCACCATCTCCAACTTTGGTTTATGCTTAAAATTAAAATTTTTATTTTAGGCTTGTAGCTGATCCAGAGCAACTTGCAGAGAGCGCATCAGTTGAATAAGCTTCAATTCCTACATCACCAAAAATTACAAGCAACCAAAATGTAATGAGTGACCATGGAACAATCATGTACGAGTGCTTATGGAGAGAGAATGAACAGATTTGTTTAGAGACAGTATAGAGTGAGTAGAAAGGGGAAATAATTCAACGTGAAGAGGGCAGGGTGAAGAACCTTTTGAAGAGAGTTTTCAGTTGGACAGAAATAGAGAGTGACTGCCGCTCTGACTGGAGCAGGAAGTCGAGACTGAGTGGGGCGATGAGTGGAAAGGGAGAGCCCAATGGTGGAGTGGCAAAACACAGCATGGGCTGGTGTGTACGGCTGGCCCATGGCCTGGAGTTACAGGGATGCAGATCCCTTCACAGACTTATATGGGAGCACCAGGGTCAAAATGACAAAACAATTCTTATTGCCAAGCTAAAAAAAGAAGCAAAGACAATCTACCATCACTGTGCTTGAAACAGTTCCTGATGAAATTCTATCCATACTGTATATTTATGGGCCAAAGAGCTACTGGGAGTACTACCTTCTGTGTGGCTCAGTGGGGACAGCTAAGGATTTGTTGTTAAGGGCTAGTTGGTGAACCTGACACTTAAATTACTCCCCCCCCCCCCCTCTCTTCCTGTTTGGTTCGTCACTCAGGAAGTAGCTGAGGTATGTCACTGTCACTCAGGATCAGAGGCTGACACGTCAACAGCTGTTCACAGGCGGCTTTGGGCCAATCCCTGCAGCCCACTAATTCTTTAATGGTGCATTTATGGGCCACCAGATGAAAATATAAACTGGATGTAAAAATAGGTCATGTAAGGAGGGGTGTGGAAAAGGTGGGATAGAGCGAGGAATATAGCAGAACGGCAAGATGGAAGGAAAGAGATGCAATGAGGCTGAGTAGCACTAAGGGGGAAAGATAAAAAGTGGAAAGAGACACAGGGGAGGGGTGAAAAGGATATATTTAAGAATTGTGGAAAATATATAGCCTATATATCATGCTCAATAGAACCCATTGGCACAAATTCAAATAATTTCCTGCCCTATTTGTCTAATTTGTGGGTGAACTATTCCTTTAACCCTGTGACAAATTATGTACTATGTCCCATCAGAAACCTTGTGTTTTAACAGGTCAATGCAGCCCATTCGTGGTAGGAAGGTTTCTCACTCTGCATTCTCAATTCATAGGATTAAACCAAGCCTGTCCAGGAACCTTCGGTGGAGACAACAGAGAGCACAATTCAAGACACACACAAAGTGGAGTGAATTGATGAAGAGTAGGAGTGAGTAATCAAAGAAAGAAAGAATGAAAATGAATGAATGAACCAAAATAAGTAATGTCCGTCTCCCTGTTTCAGCCGATCCGCTCTACATTCTATCCAAGCTTTTCCTTGAGTGTCACAAGACTGTGGTTCGGCTTGTCTCTCATGCCGAAACATGTGGTGCGTCCACTACCTTGACCTCCTGAACTGCACTGTTTCTCAATCCTGTCTTGCCTTGAACCTCCCCGTACGTCACGGTCACAGTTCAGGCACAGAGTGTGAATCCAGTGGGACAGACTGACAAAGTGTGTTGCGGAGTGACAGTTTCATCATTGGATGCCATGCTTCAGTAGGCCACATGACACTGCTGGAAATTCCAATATCCAAACCTCAACTGTGAGTCAAAGCAGCTGTGTATATCCTGCCCAGCCCTCCACTCAACAATGACCTCTTACCCGAGCCAGGCATCGTATCCTGTGAGTCCCCCCAACACACACACACACACACACAAGTAAGGCACGGGTTGTTGTGTTACTATGTCATATATTATGACACTTGCTTATCAACTTAACATAAGAGGGATCTTCTTACTTTGCTTTTCTTTATTGTTATAGCCCTTTTTGTTTTCATAGCAGTCTGGATACATACCCTATTGATGCTTCAGGAATGTTCACTTATTTCACTGTTGCACTTGTTGTAAGTCACTCTAGATAGGAGCGTCCCCTAAATCCCACAATTGTAAATTGTTAGATGTTGCTATTTGTTAGATTTTGCTATTTAAAGCCTGAATTTGTCACCTTAGTAAACACAGACTATGGCTTCCACAAATAGATACTGTCTTGTTCTTTTCGAAACTAATTTTTAAATTCAAAAGTATATTGATTAGGACTCAAACAGGCTTGCACAAAATAACATACCTGTCTAAAGGAAAAAGAACTGAACTTTTCCTTACAGACACTATATAAAATAAGTTATACTCAAACCCCACTACACAAAAAAAAAAACCCCACACACATCCCGAAACTCACATCAATGATACTATATTCACATGCGAATACAGTACACTTAAGTTTAGAAAGACATCTGACATTCAGTGAACAATAATGGATGTTGTTTACACACTGGAACTTGGAGTTATCTTAGGATGGAGTCCTCTTAGCTTTCTGTTCCCTGGTCCTCTTAGCTTTCTGTTCCCTGACTTCTCTGCTTCCTGACTACACTGCCCTGCTTGTGCTGAAAGAGCAGCCTTCAGTTTCACTCTCTGTCACTGGGTAGGCAGAGTATAAGGACATGTTGGAGTGTGTGTCTGTAATTGCATGATTAGGTTTGGAGCACATGGAGAAACGTGAGAATGGATGGATATTGTGTGTATGTCCATGTGTGTGAGTGGAAAGGGTGGGAATTTCATAACATAAATCTCTAGCTTGTTCGAAATGGTATGTGTCGCAAAGTGTGCTGTGCAGTAGTTTGTTTGGTGTTTGTGGTGTTTGTTTGGTGTTTCATTTATTGTGGGCTCTGCTCTAATTGGACACAAGTCCGAATGGACCAGACGAGTGAGTCCTTAATGATTTGTTAAGTTAAGGCAGTTGGTCCCAACAGTCCCAAATCTGTTGAGTCTGTGCAGCCTCAGCATTTTTGTGAAGAGCATGATTGTAAAGGGCAGTTTATAGTACAGCGATTTATGATCGTCACCACCGGCAATGATCGTCGGTGGCAATGAAATGTTGTTTATACTTCCAGCGACAGGCGAACTGTCATCGTTGCGATGGTCGTTGTGCCCATCGCTGAGACTTAAATTGGATTGAACTTTGACCCCATCGCTGGCTCAGTTGTCATGACAACATTATGGAACTCTCTTATCCTAATGTCGATTAATTCTCTGAGCTCAAATCAAACGGGAAGCAACAGCTCTGGAAGACTACTTTTGTAATAGACTGTAGAATAAAACGTACACTGGGGAGACAATTTATGCTATTTATCTAGACCTGGATAAAGACAATAGATTTACTTGAATGAAACTTCTTATTTAAAAAGAAAGAGTGAAAAATAACATTGCAAAAGCAGTTACATAAGGGACTGTTCGTTATTTATGAGGGGGGTTGGTGGCTGGGGTAACTTTGTTTTTTTTGTTTTTTTATCTTGAGCTTCTCCTGAGCCTCCCTGAGTGACTGGGGGAAAATGCATTTGAAAAATTATTTGACGTGCCTCCCCAGAATATTTGCATTACTTTGAACTGATGGAAGAAAAGGGGAAGAACATTATTGTTACCTGTACATCTGAGAACTGAAAGCACTTGCCAATGTGTTGTGAGTGCTATCCGCTGTTTATTTTTTAGACCAGACATGATTAATCAAGGCTGCCTCAGTGATCTTACTAGTTTACCATAAAGACGATCAGACCCCGAATAAATGAAAGCTGCTTGTTAAGTAGATAACAGATAAGTAGCAGTGTACTCCGTGATGATTTCTATAGCCTACTAGTGAGAACATCACCAGAAGACATAAAAGTTGTTAAGTTTTTAAGCGGATAACTTGAAAGCACTCGACTGAGTTACTTTTAATAAAGACTAACTTAGTAAAGTAACTAGTTGCTATTTAGAACTATAGTAACAAAGTGAAGTAACTAGATGAGAGCAAATGACTGAACCTCTGCGATGCGTTCTATAATCCCTCTAGTGTTTATACTTTTTATGAGCAACAGCGTCCAAAATCAAAGTTGAGCGATGATGGAATGTTGGTGACTTTGTAGCGATGTCCATCGGGCGATCATAAATCGTTGTACTATAAACTGCTCTTTATGATGTGCAAGGGAAGCATGCAGTCTCTCATCCATCTGTGTTATGTGACATCTGTGTGTGTGTGTGACTGTGTTTATGTGTGTAAATCGACTGTGTGTTTATGTGTGTAAATCAACAGTTGTTTTACTTTCCTAAACGTAACCGTTAGCCAACCTTTGGAACGTAATTCAATTTGTGGCGGAGAAATGTATTTCAATTCATGGTGGGGGAATGTAAATCAATTTGTGGTGGAGGAACGTTATTTTCACACAATACGTGTCTGCAGCACATAAATTTCAGAGTTTGCGTTGCCTCACAGTATCTCCACCCTTAGCTGGAAAATGAGAAATTCAAACCAAGAGAGATAGTTCTAAAGTAGTTTTCACTGACCAGTTTACAGGTGGTTATCTAGTTAGAAAATGTCAATTGATGTGTAGCTTATTATAGCATATTAATCACTATTGTTCATTAGTTTTTTTTGACGATGGCTCCTTTATCACTATATTCAGTGTTAATCTTAGTATTAGTTAACCATACTTACAAGAGGAGTTCACTAATAAAAGAAGCTTCAAACCAGAGACAGACAAAATGAAGCAAGACATTTTAGAATGTGGAGAGCAATGACAGTTGCTCTCTTAGCATGAATTGAAGGCTAAACTCAAGGCTAAACCACAGGCATTCATACAGGCTACAAAGATAACTGGGACTTTCAAGGTAAGACGATACAGGGGGAGACTGAGAGAGAAAGATTGGTTGAGCTCAAGAATGTAGTTCACATTTGAGCACATTTGTACCTCTTGTACAAATGTGCTCTATTGTACAGGTGAGGTAGCAAGTGTGTGTGTGTGTGTGTGTGTGTGTGTGTGTAAGAATGTATTCTGTGGCAGTGAGGAGAGCAAGATACATGAATGCTGGTTCAACAAGGGCTGCTCTGTGACAGGCACCCTCACTTACTCTCTCTCTCCCTCTCTCTCTATCTCATTTCAAATGTCAAGGAAACACCTCAGTGCAGATTTAGTTAATCATGCCAAATCTAACAGGAACACATGTTCTCCCCTCGCCCACAGATGTGTTACCCAATACTGCCATGCTTAATGTCAGTGTGTGATACCAGGTGTTGAATGGAGAACCTACAGTATATTTACCAACTCTAGACAGTAGCTGGAATAGTAAACAACTCACTAAAAGTTCAGTAGGCTGGCTAGAGTTGAATATTAAGGTGCAATATGCAATAAGTGAATAACGTCTCTGTGTGACACAAATGTGAGGCATTAATCATTTTTTTTGTTTCCCTCAGGCAGGGTGAATTACAGGTTCTTAAAACATATAACAATATATAACAATAAACTCCTGAAGATGTATTCTTAACCCTGTTGCTTTAAGTACTCTTAGTGTACTTTATTTAAATTTTTACCATATTTGTAGTGAGAATTTGCTTTGAGATGCCTTGTTAAAATAGTTTACAAAGTTTACAAAATAAATAAAATATATACATTTAATGTTGTTGATGGTGCCCTGAACCCTGTTTACTATTTTAGACTCTGTCCATGAAATAGTTAATCCCTACATGACTCCAGCCTCATCCCAGTGGCGTCAACAGGACATTAATAGCACTGGGAGAGCAAGTGATGCGTAATAAATGCTCCTAACCTGCTCATCCTGCTCATCTCTCTCTTCTCTGACTCAGATCAAAGACACACCTACACACATGCATACATAAAGTTGCACACACGCTTTGTCTCTGTAAAAGGAGATCCAAGTTCCTGAGGGACATAACCTTTCTCTCTTTCAGTTAGTCAAATTGTGCCAATCAAAAGCAACCACGATGAGGGTAGGAGTTGGGTTTGAGGATTAATGTGGGCATGTGCGGCACATGCACATGTGTCTACTCGCACACACAAGCAAACAGATGTTGGTAGGGGATAGCAGATCAGGAGGAGTTATGGAAATGATTATACTCATTCTTATTTTCCACTCTGGCTCTGTAATGATGTAGAGGCAGACCATTTGGCATAAATAATCTCTCTGTCTTTCTCCCCCACTCACTCAAACACACATTTTTCCCTGGTCAGTGACTCACACCTACCGTTCCTCTAACCCCTGACTTTCCATTAGTCTCTTAGCAACCATGGCTTGATCCCTAAGCAAGCAGTGAGGGACCTCCTCATCTCCTTTTTTCTGATGTAAAATTAGAAAACAGCAACCAGGGACCAATAATCCCTTTTTCTACTCCCTACTAGCTTGACAACCATGCAGAATTGCAGCCTGGGTGTAGCTTTCAGTCAGAGGAAAATGGATGCCTTCCAATCCTGGGGCCATCAGGTCAAATCTAACCAAACCCAAATTTGAGGAATGTGCTGTTTGCATGTCATCGCCAAACTCAAATGTGTCTCAGATGGGAAACTATGACATCAGGGAGCACATCCCAAATCCATTTTCTTAGATTGCCATCTTCCATTCTCAAATATCATTGATCACAAAATAAGATTTTGTGGATATGTGAAGGCTATATTGCACATTTTATTGAACATATATTGTATATTTGTATCTGATAAGTAATTGCAACCTTTTAATGTGTGAGTTAAGTATTCCAAAATTGTGTAGCAATAGCTAGCATCAGTTAACTTTACCATGTTATGGTGCTTTTTTGGTGACAAAGCTTAACATTTTACTTTTTCACCATGGTACTGCCAATGCCGTGGTATGCAAAAGGCAATTTCAGGTAAGCTGGTCAAGATAAGACACTTCACTCTTCTATACCTGGGTACAATCAGTTAAAATAAAAGTCTGTTTTTTATTGAACAGCATCTACTAAAAGAAAGCTTAAGTTGTATTATGGTGGACAAAGCATCAAATCAGCGGACTGTCTCCAGTAAACAGGGATGTCTGGTCACTCTAACACTATCCATGTAAATTATTTCACATACCTCCATACCTCCATTCTTTGTAGAGATTCGGCAGGCGCAGTGGTCAGCTTCAGAAGCGGTAATTCCATTTTTCTTCCCCGGACTTTCGGACGGTAATCGTCTGAGGAGAAATTTCGCTACAGAGCCAGTCTGCACGGAGGGATTAAAGCTGCAATAAGCAAAGATTTCTGACCACTAGAGGCCGACAGAAACCGCAACATATTTCTAAATAACACAGCAAAGCCACTGCACTAAGGCCTACCAAGCACCATACATAAATGCTAATAGCTAAGCTAAACGTACCTGCGGAGAAGTCTCACCGGTTACCGGTCTCGCTTTGCCAGAACTTTCTCCTGCTGAAGGTGTCGCACAATGACAAGTGACGAGGTAAGTAGCAAGTTTACTACTTTACTAAGTTTATTCATTCGCTTCATCGATTCTGCCATTATGAGAACATTTTCAGGAATGGGAGGGGGCGAGGGCCGCTTTTAAACAGCGAAGGAGATGCCAAGCTTGTTCAAAAAAGAAATGGAAAGCTACTGAATGGCCTGGGAGGAGCTTCGTTCTGGACCAGAACATGCTTTAGAAAAGAGGAGAAAACAGCAACATACCTGGCCCATGTGTGTGGATGGTTTATATCAGCCTATGTCTCGATGAAATCTCCACATGGCCCACGTTAGTTTCAGGATTGGTTATTATTACAGGTTTAATGGAGGAGTTGAAATCCAGCTATTAGCCGGAGCCTCTCTGGGTCTTGCATTTTGTGAAAAGTCACAGTTGTATTCCACAATTCTGCCCGGTCATGGAATCTTACAGGCTTCTCTCTGTTGAAGCATCCAGGAGGAGCACTCACTCAAACCATTGGCACTAGGGAGAGAAGCTACAACAGCTAGGTAACAGACCAAAGACTGTAAAGGTAACGGTACATCCGAATGAAGCACTTTCAGCAGAGCTATTTCAGTTTGTGTGATGTAAACCTATGCATAGCAGTGTAAACACGGATGTGGAGGAGATTCATGATGCGTGACAATTTTTTTTTTCAAAAACGGCCAGTAGTGAAGATTTGCGCTAAATAATGATGTAAATATGGGTCTTTTCCACTCATTGCGATTGTTTGGCTTCAGAAGACTTGGATTATGCTGCACAAGCTGTATTGAGTAACTTTATGGTCATGTTTTGCTCTTTTTGGAACTCTAAAGAACCAGTCCCCAACCGGTCCCCAAGTTATTTTGGAGAAGGCTGCTGCGGAGTTAGTCCATATAACACACCTTGTGTGTTATATGGACTAACAAACTTCACCTGTGTTTCAACTGCCATAAGGGTGAGTATATAATGACAGATTTTTCATTTTTGGGTGAACTATTCTTTTACGCATCTTGTGAGCATCTCTGGTTTGTTTATTTTAGAAAGGACTGCTGAAAATTAAGTCATGAAAATTTAATTTGTATATTTATATAACACATAAAATTATCCATTTATGCACAAAGAAACAAAAAGTGGAATTTTATCAATGAAACATTGCTGATTTTGATTAAATTGTTCTGTTTTACTGTTTCTTCACTGTTGTTTTTGTTTTATTTTATTTTTTGCCGTGTATGGAATCTACAGCTCAACACAAAGCCTGGGACCTTTGCTCTCAACAGCAAAACCACCATTTGTAAGCATACCAGCACCAAACAGACTAATGGAAAGGACACAAGAAGGGGGGAGTCAGGTGGGTGTGAGGAGTTATCATCCCTCGCACATTCCTGAACTGTTTACCACATTCCTCCCCTCCCTTGTTCACTAGCGACAGTCTCTTACCATGTTTCGATAGTAATGGCCTGTCCTTCCTGCTGTGGCTGGAATTTTGATCAATTTAATTAGCAGATAGTCATTAATAAGTGTACAAGTAAATAACACCTGCCTCCACATTCTCCCCTTTGCTTTGCCCTCTCCCACCACTGCCCCCTCACTGGGCATATTTTGAGCATGCTGGCTCTAAGAGTGTGGGCACAAAGGCGTGAAGATGACACCAAGGTGCAAGGATGGCCAATCACTGCCAACCTGGGGATTACAAATTCACTGAGGCGTCAGTCAACCAGAGTGCAACTACGGCTGAGAGGGTGTCCAAAGGAACCTACACACGGATCTGCTCTGACAAACAATGATTAGTCTATTTTTTCTATTACAGGGATAATAAACTGTTGAATGTGGTATGGTTTCAGGATGACACTATAATTTACTTAAATTAAAAATTGGATAATTCACTAAAGTAGTTTTGTGTAAAGTCTCTATTTCAATTATCTATGCATATATTTTTGTACGTGATGTAGAATAACATGTAAATCTCCCCCATATGTTGCACTCCTAAATGCCAGACATTGGCTGTAACCCTTCTGTGAACAGACAGGTTGTGGCCTCCTCCTCACATCCTACCCTTTCGGGTAATGGTGCCAGATTTTGTGAACCTGGCAGGATGTTACATTACAGACTGATTAAAGGGTGTGTCCTAGTGTTTGGATGTTTGGTCTGTCAAAAGCATGGTGTAATCCCCTTGACTTACAATTTCTGGACTGAACTACACACACCAGCTGCAGCACATTGCCTCTTATTAGCCCTGTTATTCTCTGCCTGCCACCTGGATAACATACACAATATGCAATAGCGTATGCCTATTCATTGAATAGACACTGAACATCCCAATCAAATGAATCAAGGACACTTCATTTTGAGGGGAGTTTATTAATTTATTTTAAAAATGTGATTTGATCTTTAATTATAGCAAGCCACTGCAATCACTTGGGGTGACATATTGGAGTCATTGTTGTCTCATTATTGTCCCCACCTACTTTGTCTTGTTTTTTGTCCCCCATGATGAAACCTGGAGGTGCACCAATTCATTGGTCTCCATCCAATTTGTTCATCCATTTGTTTGTTCATTCATTTGTTCATTCATCATACATGATATCTCAGACACCATTGGTCTGATTTTGACAAAAAATTATGCATTTGCCATTGAGTTCCCGAGTACTGTCTGAATTGGGTTAAGATTGAATATTAGTGTGCATGTAAACATACATGTAAACACATGTAAACACACTGATGGCAAGAAGGAGTACAGGAGTCAGGTGGAGAGCTTCATTGGATGGTGCAAGGAGAACCACATGCATCTCAACGTCAGTAACACAAAGCAGCTGGTAAATGGATTTTCAAAGGAGCAAGAAGCCACCAACACCGGCAGCCCATCCAAAGTGACGAGATAGAGATGGTGCAATTCTAGATATGCCTTGGGGGCACAACAACAACAAACTGATGGACTGGACTGATAACATGGAGGCACTGTACATATGAGGTCAGAGTTGCATGTTCTTCTTGAGGGGGCTCAGGTCTTTCAATGTATGAAACAAACTGCAGTGGTGGCAAGTGCACTGTTCTTTGGAGTGGTGTGGTGGGGAAGCAGCACCAAGGCAATGGAGACAGGCAAAATTAGCAAAGTGGTTAAAAGGACTGGCTCTGTTGTAGGGCTGAGCATGCACAATCTGGAGGTAGTCTCGCTCTCAGACCCCTGATAATATATCAAGGGTCTGGTAGCAACGTGCCCGGATCTTGTGCGGAGGGGGCATTGACATTGAAAACCGTTTACATTGAAAACCACAAATCATGGTTGAGTGAGCAAGGATTTTAAGTCTCAGCATCATCTTAGTGTGTACAGCATTCAGCTTGTAAATAGAAACGAGAGCCCAGGTTGTCTTTGTATACCTTGCCCTCAACAGTTATGCCATTTGCCTCTGTCTCCCATAATGCATGCAACAGTACCTTTGTATACCTTGCCCTCAACAGCCTTTTGCCTCCGACTCACATAAATCGGTCACGACTGCATCAAAAACTTTATCCACTCTAAAACATTTGCAGTCTTTTCCACACAGAGCAGCATCAATTCTATATGATCAACAGTAGACCAGATGTGAAAGTTTCTAATGTAAAGTAGACTGCAAGAACTTTGTGCTTTTGTTTGGCAGATCCAAGAGGATTAGTCATCTCAAAAGAATCTTGAAACATTTATTTTAGGCATTTTATGCTTTATTGACAGAGAGATAGTTTGAGAGAGAGACAGGAAGGTATGGGAAAGAGAGAAGGGAGGACATGTAGCAAATGACTGTGGGCCAGATTCAAACCCGGGTCGCTGCGGGAAGGACAGAGCCTTATGTGGTTCTCCCTCTACTCGGTGAGCCACCAGGGCACCCCGAAACAGCATGAAGTGGGTCTTGTAATACTACAGCCTTTGATGAAGTGTGGATAAAGGGCCATTGCCACGCAATGCCTCATGCATTGTTGATACACCATACTCATCAAGGCCTCTAGACAACACATAAATAGTACACTCCTGTTGAATGTCCTAAAGAGTTGTAATTTTAGCTGCTATCTCTGTGACTGTGGAGACTGGGACAACATACTTGCCTGCAAACCCAGATGAAATAGGGTTAGATTTTCTAAATATCTAACATGTAAAGAATCATTCATGACATCCTGACCTAGGAATGCATCAGTCACAGCAAAGGTCCCAGTGGGATGTTATATGTGCCCCAAGCTGTCTGTTCCAGAGTCCTCCAGTGTGGACATGCTTCCCACCTGACAAGGCATCCTTGAGCTTGACTTACTGCACTGGAAGTTCTGGTGGCCTTCCATGGATACTTGAGCCTTCATCGCATCATGTGCTACTTGTGCCCAGAACAAGCACCCTTGACAGTGGCTCGCTGGTCTACTGTATCCCCTGCCCGTTCCCACCTGTATATGGGCTTCATCACTGGCCTTCCCTCATCCAATAACACCGCCATTATGGGGGTAGTAGATCGGTTTTCCAAGGCAGCACATTTTATTGTTCTGCCTAAGCTCCCATCAGCCTGAGAGACTGCCGACTTGATGCTGCACAATATCTTCCATTTCCATGGCCTGTCCAGGGATATTGTTTCTGACTGCAGCCCACAGTTCACCTCCCGACTCTAGAAGGTTTTCTGCACTCTTCTGGGAGTTTCAGCCAGGTTATCCTCTGGTTTCCACCCACAATCCAATGGTCAGACTGAACGGATCAATCAGGAGCTGGAAACCATGCTCCGGTGTCTCGTCTCATCCGATCCTGCCACTTCGAACGACCATCTGGTTTAGGCTGAGTATGCTCATAACTCTTTGCTGAGTTCTTCCACTGGCTTGTCTCCATTCCAAAGGCAGCTGGGGTACCAACTACTACTACACAGGACTTCATCCGGCATTGTCAGAAGATTTGGAGGTTGGTTATAAAGACCTTGCAACATACCAGGGCACGTCAGCATTTCCAGGCCAACCGTCGACATCACACATTCTTTTCATCCGGGGAAAAGGTTTGGCTGGCGATGAAGGACCTTCCCCTCAGGCTTGAATCGCATTAGGTTGGCTCCCTGCTACATTGGTCCCTTCAAGGTAATCAAGAAAGTGAACCCTGTTATTTACCTCCTCCGCTTACCACTTTCCATGAAGATTCATCCCTCTTTTCATCTCTCACTGCTCAAGCCTGTTGTCACCAACACTTTGTCTCCAGCAGCCAGACCCCCTCCTCCACCGAGGCTCATGGATGGCCAGCCAGCATACACTGTCCATCACATCCTGAGGTCCCACTGGGTCAGAGGAAGCATCCAGTATCTTGTTGATTGGGAGGGGTATGGTCCTGAGGAATGTTCCTGGGTTCCAGCACACCACATCCTGGATTCTGAATTGGTCTGGGACTTCCAAAGCTGACAGGGATTGCCTTCTGCTGGAACGTCAGGAGCCATTTCTCAGGGAGGGGGTACTGTCATGGATAGACCTCTGGGCCCCGCCCCTCTAGGAGGAGCAGTAAGTCTGGTTATGGATGATTCGGTGCACCTGTGTCTCTCTGCTCCAGTGCTTGGTCTTCTGTTTTAGTCACCAGAAGACAGCCATTCTCCTGAGCCTCTAGACTTTGTTTTTGCTTCTCTAGTTGTGTTATTTTGTTCTTTCTGAGTTTTTGCCCAGCTTGTGCCTGATTCTTTTTTGTTGCATTCAAGGACTGTTTTTGAGTTTGTCTTCAGTAAAAACTTCTTTACTTCCACTCTCAACATGACGACCTTTTGGACCCCCTGGGGCAGGAAGAGTTGTCTGAAATTCCCCTTTAGTGTCTCAGTTGCACCAGAAATCTACCAACACAAACTTTTGGAGGGTTTACAGGGTGTTGAGCCCATTGCAGACAATATTCTCATTGTTGGCTATGACAAAACTGTCTGGTCAAATTGAGACTCAGTGTTAAGAAGCTACAGTTCAATGTACCAGAGGTACACTTTTGTAGTCACATCTTATCAGCTGCAGGCCTTAAAGCAGACCCAGAGAAAGTGAAGGCTGTTGTTGACATGCCAGGCCACAAATGCTCAAATAACAGCTCATTACAATAGTGGTGTGCAGAAGGGCATCTCTCAATGCACAACATGTCAAACTTTGAAATGGATGGGCTACAGCAGCACAAGACCATGTTGTGTTCCACTACTGTTGGCTAAGAACAGGAAAACATGGCTACAGTGGGCACATAGTCACCAAAACTGGACGATTGATCCTCCTCTGAAGATTGGAAAAATGTTGCCTGGTCTGACGAATCTCGATTTCTGCTGCGACATGCAGATGGTAGAGTCAGAATTTGCTGTAAACAGCATGAATCCATGGATCCATCCTGTCTTGTGTCAATGATGCAGGCTGTTTTTGGCTGTGCAATGGTGTGGAAAGGTTTTCTTGGCACATATTAGGCCCCTTAATACAAAGTGAGTATCATTTGAATGCCACAGCACACCTAAGTATTGTTGCTGACCATATGCATCCCGTTATGGCCACAGTTTACCCTTTTTTAAATGGATACTTCCAACAGGATAATGTGGCATGTCACAAAGCACACATCTCAAGCTGGTTCCACGAACATGACAGTGACTTCAGCTTATTCCAATGGTCTGCACAGTCCGCAGATCTCAATCCAATAGAGCATCTTTGGGATGAGGTGGAATGGAAGGTCTGAAGCATGAATGTGCGGCCGAAACATCTGCAAGAATTGCGTGATATTAAGTCCACATGGGCTAAAATCCCTAAGGAATGTTTCCAGCACCTTGTCTTGTCCATGCAGCGAAGAATTCAGGCTGGTCTGGAGGCAAAAGGGTGTCCTACCCGGTACTAGATAGGTGTACTTAATAAAGTGGCCTGTGCATGTATTGTTATATTAGCAGAATTGGCTGTTGTGTTTACATGTATCATCATTGGTTTTGAGGTCTTAAAAGTCCAATGTTCTTATTTGCAATATGTGTGATTTTGAGGAGTTGGCCACTAGGACATGGACCCTATTCAGAGAGTATACAACAATAACTAATGTTGATATTCTGTTGTTTTAGTAAAATTTTTGCTTTGAAAAAGTTTACTTTCTCAATAAGCCAAAATGTCCCAGCGTATTCACCCCCACCTGATAAACAAGCTTCAACAGCAACAGAGGGGGGTAGGCTTAAGGCCCAAACGCACTGAAAGCGATAATTGACTCGCCTCATTTGACGCGTCAATTGATGCTCCTATGGTGCACTGCAGGCATCAGATTTGAAATGTCAACACCACAGAACCAGCAGTAATTTGGGAAAAGGTCGCTATTTATATGTAGGCAGGCACAAGTTTGTATGCTTTACAGATACCCCCCATTAATTTTCTATAAATTTCTATTTGAGTAGCCTATAACGTTACGTTACATGAGGCAGGAGGGCAACTGTTGGGTGCATGCTGCTGCTTTCGTCAGTTGGTTGGCAGTAGAACACCGGTAATTTAATCTTTTATTTTTTCTCCCAGGTGGGTGAAAGTCACATAAAGCACAGCTAATCATAACTCTATACTATGTTAATTAATTGCTGTTGTTAGGTTTATGTAGCAAGTTAAGTTTCATGACCAGTAGATGTCAGTAAACGTTCATGATACGGGGTGGGTCTGTTATGCTAACGTAACTACCAAGGGTCTAAGCTTTTATTTTTCTTATTTTTAGTATCTGACGTGACAACATAATGGTTAAGATCTATAGTAGTATAGCTGTTGGCAGTGGTAGTTGTTTTCGTTTAGCACTGCAGAATTACAATTGTATTGTTCATAAAGTTTTAAGCTAAGCTAACGGAGCTAACGTCAGCTGTCACCTGTTGCCATAGTAACAGTAAACAGTCAGTAGGCTAACTAAATGAATGAATGAAAACGATAGAACGAATTAGATAGGCCTACATTGTATAGCCTATGAGCTGATAATCTTCTCCTCGTCCATGCTTTGGCTGCTCCTCAAGTCGGCTGGCTAACGTTTTTTTTTTTTGGTGGCCGTCTAGTTTGATCAAGCTCTGATGTCAGTTCCCCGCTACATATCACTCCTTCTTTGGTTTTACTGGCGGACTACGCCACCTACTGTACCGGAGTACTCTCCAAACAGGTACTGTGGCTGCAGAAAAAAACAGCTTTGGTCGCTGGGTCCTCATTTGGCACTCCAAAATCGAAACAAGGTCGGAGTAGGGGCGTCAAGGCAGTTTGACGCGCCTCATAACGCTTTTGGTGCGCGTTCGGCCATTTAAAACAATAGGTGTACTTCAAAATGCCCAGGTCAGACGCTTTCAGTGCGTTTGGGCCTTTAGTGTGATGAGAGTGTTTTTTTAACACTAGAAATGGAAAAGGTTTTCTTCAGAGATGACACAAGTGTCTCAGTAGTAAAGATTTGTCATCTACATCATATTAACAGCTATTAATGAAGCCAAGTGAGAAGCTGTGGGCCTAGCTCCATATTGGCTAGATGTTACATGAGTTTTTCATGGTTGACACAATCAAACGCCTTTCACATGTCCTCCAGCAAAGTCCGGACTATGGTTGGCTCATGTGTGTCTGTCTGCGTGAGCCAGGTGTATATTGCTTTTAGAAAGACTTTTGTTGTGCTGTGTCCTCTTTTAAAACAGGCCTCAAAGCATTTTTGTTCAGGAAGGCCTTTTCTTAATCACCACCGCCCGCTCATCCAGGCCAACAGATAAAGTGTGTAGAGATGAGCATAATCCTCTAAAGGGCTTGTCTAAACAAAACATGCAGGAATGATTTAAGACTGTGATATTCCTAACAGATGTGCTTAATTTTAAGGATAATTCCAGTTATTTTGAACCTGGGCCTTATTGTCCTAGTTTCTGCCATCATGACGATTGACAGTGTTAAACATTTCATCACTTACTTCTCTGTAGAGCTTTCATATATTTCCACATGATCCTAGATTCCCTTAGTGTGTTTGACTGAAGTCATCCGTGAAGTGGGAATAAGTTCCAGGACACCCAATTGCATGGCATGTTAGATTGAGTTCCCCAGAATATCAAACAAATTAGCTTAATCGTGAAATCCCAACAGTCTCCTCTAGCTATTTCAGTCTCTCTTCTCCTTTCTGTTAAACAACCTCTATATTGCATAGACATGGACACACACACACAAACATGCACATACACATACTCACACTCACACACATGGGTTTTGTGTGTTTAACTTTAATGTCAAAGGATGATTCCAGTTATTTTTAACCTGGGTCTTATTTTCCTAGTTTATGCCACCATAACGATTGATTGTGTTGAAACTGTCTTACTTCAGTGTAGATTTTACTGGTTGATTATAAATACAGGATTTTGGATGTGGGCTTTCCAACAATTAAAACACATTAAAGAGTAACTAAACCCCAAACCCTAATCTGTGGTGAAGCCTGACACCTAATGGTGAAAAGTAGGGTACTGAACTGGCCATCTGCTATTGGCTGGTCCTGTTGTACTCTATAGAAGGTGACATCACCTGGCACAAAGACCAGCCAATAGCAGATGGCCAGTTCAGTGCCATGCAATTGGGTGTCCTGGAACTTATTCCAACTTCACCGATGACTTCAGTCAAACACACTAAGGGAATGTAGGATCATGTGGATATCATTTCTATACAAGACTTGCATAACAGCAAAATTAGGTTTCTGGCAGGATCCCCATTAGTAAATGCTAGAGGATAAAGAGAAAGGAATTGCCATTCTCAAACATCTACCGCCCAATCCCATTTTAGCCCCTTCTCTCATCTGTCATCCATCCAGGTTCCTGTCCAATAGGTGAGATGGTGTGGGTGAAGTTGGGGGGTAGAATCACACATAGAATGAGGTTAGTATGAGTAATTTTAAATGTGAAATGTAAAAGCAAATAAAAAAAAAAAAAAAAAAAGGAGGAAAAGGAAAAAAAAATCATTAACAGCAATGGGGCAGCAAGGGCTTCACCATGGCCACTGATCCTGAGAGAGCTGGGAAACTCACAAGATGCCATCACTCAACCAGATATCTTTGCAAGTTTAAAGAGGAAATAAAGTAAAAGTCTTGTCACATTAAGAAGAGCCAGCTTAATACATATCTTGAGAAACATCTTAATCTAGAGGGGCTCACACAATAGTCCTGAGGTCTTGAGGATTAACGACATCAGTCTTATTAAAAGGGACAGAGGGTTTACTGTCAGTATGATGTGGATAAGATAAAGAGCTGTTTTTGGCATTAAAGCAGAAGCTGGGTATCTATAAGAATCTTCTAAGATCAATCACTTGCTGATTGCTGTCTTAATGTTTCTAGACAGCAACCAACCATTTATTTCCTGATTTTCCTGCTTCTTCCAACCAGACTCAGCAGAGGGCATCCTTATCATAGCTTCGTTCGACAATCATGATTTAGCTTTCAATCTGACAGATGGTTAATAAAATTAGGATAAGCCATTAGACACATTAAACTTCTGGATCTATTTTGGCAGGATACAGGAAGTTTGTCAGTAGCTTCAATGAACAAATGAGATCTAAAATAGGGAATGCCTGGTAAATAAGGCTGACGTCAAACGATAAACCCTTCTCCATTACCATCCATTACCCTAATATTCTTCTTTCCTTAAATTCCAGCATGTAAGCTGTAACCATAGCAGAGACAGCCAACTGAAAATTAATGTGGGTGTGGGACAGTCGTTGTGGGTGTGGGACAGTCGTTTCCTGGTTACAGCAGCAAATAGCCTTTAGGATAGGATGTGCAGATGATAAAGAAAATGGCCTGCAATGGAATATTGCTGAAGAAAGTCACAGAACAGGCAACACATCAGTCAAAGCTTTTCACTGGGACACAAAATTGGCATAAGTAAGATGCAGACTCTTCTGCAGGTTCCAAATGTTTAAATGTAATGGTAGAAAACTTTGAGGGGCGTCCTGGTGGCTCAGTGGACTAAGGTGCATACCATGGAAACGTGATGTTCTGGGTTTGAATCCGGACCAGAACCTTTGTTGCATGTCATTTCCCCTCTCTCTCCCAACCTTTCTGGTCTCTCTTCACTAGCGTCTATCTAAAGAAGGCAAAAATGCCCCTAAAAAATGATCTTAAAAAAAAAAAGGAGAAAACTTGATTGAACATGTAAAGCAGTATAGAACTAGAAATGCTAAACTACACAACCTGTTTGAGGTGTTTTGAATGACTGGCTTTCTGTGTAAAGTTTTGAGTTATTTTTCAGCATGCCAACAGCCAACAATAATAATGTAATATAGTTTTTCTGTCATGCTTTACCAACTACAAAACAATAATAAATTAAAGCTAACAAGATAAACAATGGAGATGCTAGGCATGAATTAAAAACAGGCCTTAAAAGAAAAAAAAACAATAAAAATTATAAAAGTTTGTCTGACACTCGATGGTCACAGAAGTATGATCAATGCAAAGAAGGCTCGGTCACCTTCGGTCCCACAGACGGATGTCAATGGAAGCTCAGCCTCCAAAGTTGCCCTGTGTCAAGGTAGCCCAGCTGGAAACCCTGTTGGCAAACTTGTCTAGTGGTGGCCTGTTTCCTCCAGCAGTGGGCAATCAAAACCTGCTCGACAGTTCTCCCCAATTTATTAGTAAGCTCCAATGAACCTGGACCTGCGCCAAGGATTCAACAAAAGCTTTTCTGATTCAGTCAGTTGAAGGAAAGGGCTTAGTGTCCATGCACCCCACTGGATTCCACACTGGCTAGCTATTTGCCCCCCATAGCCAATTTTTGACCTTGCCTGCTTACCCAGCTGGAGTGATATCACCATGCTCAGGCTAATGCTGCTAGTCAATCAGTGACAACTGAAGTAGTAGGCACTGCCTTCAAGGCCTTCAAGGCCACTTGTTTTACAGTCATAAAATAAGTGTCGGTCAACCGTGTCTGACAACAAACATGAAAAGACATACATTTGTCTTAATAATGTGTCTTACACGTAAATGTGTGACAATTGATCAATAAACTGAGGAGATAACAGTAGAAGCTGAAAATCATACCAAAGCCATTGTTAGAATGTAGCTGTAAACAAGGCTGTGATGTAAAATTGCTGTTCACTGGCCCCCACCTGCTTTTTCCAAGTGAATGAGTAAGACCATAACTGGAAGTCCAGTGTAAAGCTTCTAGGTCAGCCCACAGCTCTACGCCCATTCAAGCTACAGTAATGAAGTAGAAGCTGCAGGAACTTTCATCCAGATTAGAACTCACGTTTGGTCCATAATCCTCAGATCTGGCATCAGCAGCACTGAGTTATGATTAGAAATGATTCCCAAACAGAAGTGCACATACACACACATGCATGGTAATATGCACACGCACACACAAGATGGGGAATTATAACTGTCATCCCCTGTTTAGTGTCTGTTTGTGTGAGTGTGTATTAGTGTGCATTTGTATGCATGTCAGCTCCCAACTTCACAGATGTGGCATTGTCCATTAAGGTTATTTGATTTATATTTTTAGCTCCATGTGACAAAATAAAACAAGAGGATGAATGAAATGACATGTTAATACTCACGAATATGCAAAATGAAATTCATGCTTGATATTTAATTTATGAGTTTAAGGGCTTTTCTTTGTTTATGAATTACTGCTGTGATATGCAAGATGACATTGAATGACCAGTTTGTGGTGATTTGCAACAGAGAATGGATAATACAATTTTTTTTTTTTTTTTTTTTAAAGTCTTTCTTCTACATAACAGAAAGAGCTGAAGAATATTCTGTGATTCCAAATGAAATTACAATGGCAAAGCACAGTATTTATTTTGGTATACCTGAAATAAATGAGTATGAAATGTGTACATATTGTACTGTTCCTTCACAATTTCTGTTCTATCTGCATTCATACAGCTTCTCTTAGCTTCTCTGCTAATCCTTCATTCAACTCTAGCGAGGTAAGAGGGGCTTTTCAGGAAAAATATGCTACGACTATTATCTTGGAGAGCCATGTGCTGAAGGGTGACAAGGCAATGGCACAGAACACCCTATTCCCCTGCTTTCCAAGTTACAGGTCAATTATGAAATTTCACACACTGAGAGCATATGCTCGAGTGGCCCCATTCCTGATGCATGCAAAGACAGGAAAAGCCAAATTGGTATTTTGACATTACAGTGTCATGTTGGGATTGACAGTCCCCAGAAAGAAGAAAGAAGGGACAGTACAGAACAGGCATGCATGGATGACAAAACCACACATTTAACCAGTCTACATTCATCGCTTTAAACTTAGTTCAGAAATCCCAACTGCTACCCCAGCTAGTGCTGGCCTCAACCACCGTTACAGCAATGACTCTTTTATAGACTCATGTCCACAAGGCTTGTATGTGTATATTGTGCACATACACATCACATGTGCCCTTGAATTAGACTTGAATTAGACAACGGATTATATTTCGAGAGTGAATTGAGACAGACACATAAGATCTAGCTCTATGTATAGAAGTTAGTGATGTACTTGTTCTATCTCTTGCTCTCTTGCTCTCTGTTTTTTTGTTTGTGTCCATTGTTTTCTGTAAAACATTTTGTGGCAAACCTATTCATAAAAGCACTCTATGAATAAATTTGGCTTGACTTGATTACATCTGCAAACATTACACATGATAATGGCAAAACAGAAACTGAGCAAGAAAGAAATAAAACATATTTTCTCTCTTTTTCACGTCTCCTTATCTAATTGTTTTGACTCCCTCTTACACTCTAGTAAGCTTACCAGTCAACCAACAAACTTGCATGGACAAATTCACACATTAGGGGCTATGGCTCACTCCAGTACCAGTCCAGTCAAAAGCCAGTAAGTCAGCATCCAGCAAGTCTTTCTCCTGCCACAGCCTGCAACACACTGAGGGAAGCAGCCGTTTGTCTCTGGTGAGTTCCGGCTAATGAGCTCAACCATCTGTAGGTGTGTAGCCTCATGTTAGAGCTGTCTGCAGTTCTCACTGACAGCATGGACCCAAGAGGTGGGAACATTCCTGCCTTGGCATACCCTAGATTCTCCCAAGTGTGATCAAATTACATAACATTTTAATATACAGAAATGCACCCCGTCATATGACACCCAGTAAGGAGAATTGTCTGATGTGCAGGGGACTGGAGGTCTTGGATCAAAAATCACCCAAAAAATAAAAGGCATTGCATGCTATTATTAACTTTTGGTGGAAATCCGACATGTGGAACCGGCATATATTGACAATTGCATAGCGTTGGTGGAGGTACGCGCTCTACTGAGTGCCATCTAGTTTTCAATGAAACAAAAGAGTTGGAAAAAATGGAATATACAGCTGATAAATGTAATGACGGGAACAGGATTGAGTCACTTTAGATATGGGATCTGAAAATAGATGTCCCCATGTTTTTCCCCATGTTTTTTTGTTAGATCACTACACTTATCACAGGGTCATTGTCACTGAGACTCAATGATGGCACGGCATGTTCTCCCATTTCGTAGATGAGACATTCACCTCCATCCTTTCATAACCCTATGATGCCAATTTAGCCATTCCACTGTCACTAATGTTAAGATGCCCCTCTCACCATCAGACTTATAAAAATAAACTAGACATCATATTTGTTTCAGATATCTGGAGCTTGCATTCAAAAGCTGACTTCTATATCCCATTCTGTTTCCACCATTGCAGCATAGACTATAAACCCTGGAAATATAGCCTAGTCCGTAATTCCTCAAATCACTATTATGTAAGCACATGGATGATGCAATATGTGCAATATATGCAATATATTTCAGTTTACATTTCATTTGAGTGTACAAGGTGCTCGATGTCCATGTTTCTTCTTCCACCTGGAAGCATCTCTTATATAGTCAGTCAGGCTTAATAACCTGCTGGACCCATTATTTTAGTGAGGAAGTTTAATGCATAAGAGACAGCTCAGTTCAGGAGAGATTACTTGTGTTACACACAACTAGAAGAGGAAAAGGTTGAAATGATGGTGTATTTTTTATCATATTGAAAATGCACTGCCCGTCAAACGTTTGGGGACACCTAGCTTTTGAAAATGTTTAATACATTAGCATGTTTCCTTTGTCGGTTTGCAATAACTTAACCCCATTAAAGACTAACTAGGTTTGGTTTGAGAAAAAAAAATCATAAATGCAAATATCTGTGATGATAACACTAAAACAATTAAACTATACATTCATAAAAATAAAAAAAACCTCCCTTAGCAGCTGTAACAACTGCTCACACCTCCTTCATGTGTCATGTCAGTTTTTCCAGGCGTTCCTCAGAGACGCTCTGCTCCTTGCAGGACGTCCCAGAGGCAAAACTTTCTCTTCATACCAAAGAAGACACTTTGATGAACATGAAGCTGAGTGTTGAATTAATACATCCAAAATATTAGTAAATAGCTATTTTAACAAAAGCATTGCAGGCATTTTTTCCTAACTTCTTATTTGCAAAATGACAGAGAAAATCAAAAATTTAGAAAAGGCAAGGTGTCCCCAAACCTTTGATGGGCAGTGTATGTATGGAGAAAACCTATGCTGCAAAGTGAGCAATCTCACAAATGATGGGCAGTAAATGTGTAATGTTTTTTTTTTTTTTTTTTTTTTTTTACCAGCCAGTGATTTGAAAGATTTTGAAAGATCCCCTCTAAATTGAATGGAGAAAGCCAGTTACCTGGCTTGTCCCACCACCTCCCCACCTTCTTTTCCCCATGATCCCAGCATTAGGTTATTACTGGACTACAGGCATTATGCTTCAAATGTCTGAGGGGAGATGGGGAGGGACATGGAAATGGATGAAAGCAGTATTACAGCTTGCGTCAGAGAGAATCTGAACCTTTTTACCCCGGCTGCAGGCTCAGCCGTTCAAAATAAAAGGCTGATTGACAAGCATGTGCTCAGATTGATAGTTTGGGTTACTGATTTCAACAAACAGGACTAGAGTTATCTGTGGGTGAGTGTCAGTATTGAGTCTTAAAGGATAATTCCGGATATTTTCAACCTGGGCCATATTTTCCTAGTTTTTGTCATCATGACAATCGATTGTGTTCAAAATTTCTTCACTTACTTCACTGTAGAGCTTTACGTACCTCCGGTTTGTTAAGAGTGCTGCTCTCCACTAAACACTGAAAGGGCCAAAGCAAGCTCCAACAGTAGAACCCAAAAAGCGTTTAAAACATGTCTTTTCAACACAATAACATGCATATTGCAATATGGGATATGCATATGGGATGTTCTGTAAATACAAACTGCCGACTGGGAAAAAATGTTTGTGTCAACCTCCTAGTGGTAATTACAAGTAGGATATGTGGGATTATTTGCGGGCTTCATTATCTCCCACGTGGCATCACAAATTGTGGAAATGTGGCAACACAAGCAGTAAACATAGCTGGGAATCCAACGATATTGGCAGTCAAAGGTATCAAAAATCATAAGTTAGAAATCATCAGTTATATTCACACTAATACAATCAACCACACTTACGAAAATTGAGAAATATCTGTTGTAGTTTATGTTTGGTTTAATACAAAGGATTTTAGATGTACCATTCCAACTAGTAAAACATGCACACAGCAATTTAAACACGTGTAACAGTAGTGTGGTTGTTATTATATTGAAAGGACATGTTTGGTTCAACTGGTGGAGCTTGTTTTGGCCCTTGAGCGTGTATTGGAGAGCAGAGCTACCAGCGAATTGGAGTCACAGACCACTTCACTAAGATGGAACATGCCTTCCAGTGTCAGGATCAATCAGGAATGAAAGTTGCAAGTCAGCTGTGTGACAGATACTTCTGCATCTATGGCTTTCCAGAGAGTATCGGTATGCGGATAGAGAAGGAAAATTCTCTTGCAATTTTAAAGGTGTCTTGATCAATTACCACAGTAAGTATCCCAAAACGGTAAAAAAGCGTAATATTTCATAATTTCATTCGGTAGTCTATGGTGAAGAGAAATATTCCACTTTTCACTCTCTCCTTGATCCTCTCTCATTTCCTTTTCCACCTCCTTCCAGTGTTTACCTCTCCCTCCTTCCCCTTTCAAATTACAGTTGTTTCATCCTCTACTGCAGTCTTTTTTTTCTCTTCTCTCTGTTCCTTTTCTTTTTTACCACCTGTAACATTATCCCTCCTTCCCCTCATCTCCATTCTGCTTCTGCTTCCCTCTCTCCTCATCCCCCCCCCCCCCCCCCCCCCCCCCACCCCACCCCACCCCACCTCTATCCCCCACCCCACCTCTATCCCCCACCATACAGGCTTGAGAGAATACTACGTCAGACCAGTTGCATAACTGTGCCTGTATAAATATTGCAAGTGATCTATTTCTATATTGCTTTACAGCAGTTATTAATAACTAGGTCAGGAAGGATTGCTGCAGACACCAAATTCTGGGCTTTTAAGGGAGATGCAAAAGTCTGGATCTGCCAAGGAGCAAAAATTAAAGGGAAAAATAAAACTCATTTTTTTGTGACCCAATATGTTTTGCCTGCCCCTCTTATCATGCATTATTTATGTTAGGTGTGCTGTAGCTTTCATGAGGGACTGGTGGTGATGTAATAATTTCCAAGCCCATGGAGCAAAGCACACACACTTATGTGATGTGGAGACACTAGGACCCAGAAAACCAGGGAGCTACTTGTAGATGAGAGCCTATTAGGAGGTCCATGGGGCACAGGTGTGCATTGCTGTTTCAGTGCTGCATGTTATCTGTGCTGTTTGGTAAGCTAAACAACCTAAAACATTTGTAAATAGTCTTATTTTTAGCGGTTAAGTAGGGGTGCAGATGCACTCTGAGGTATTGCATTTACTAATGTTTTTATACTGGTTTTGATCCAAATTAAAATGTACCTGTGTCTGTCATATTGGGATGTGGAGTGAAAACAGGACCCTTTGGTGATATTGGTTGTTGTCTCTCCCAAAGGGTCCTGTCCTGCTCCATTAGGAATTCTCCCTACAAAACACGGAGAGGTCTATAACAAAAAAACTACGTTCAATTTCACTTACCCAAACAGATGTACGTAAGCCTTCAGTTGTCTACTTTCACAGTGCTGGCACTACATCACGTATGCACAAATAAACATTAAAACATAGTTAAAGACAAGCATGTGTGTGTAGGTGTTGGTGTATGGATGTGTGTTATGTGTAGGCCTATTGGCCAGAACTGCACCAAAACTGAAGCATACTGGCAATCATTTTTAAAGATATGTAATGATGTTTTGAATGTATTATTTATGGGGAATTCTGCCTCTGAAGATCGCATAAGTGTGTGCCCTCTTGTGAGTGTGAGTTACTGTGCGTTTGTGCATGGGTTTCTGCTTGCATAGGGGATACACATTTGTAGGAAGTTTCATGTAATAAACATACAGCACATACTTTCTGTATAGGAAATACTAGTATGCTTATGTCTATATTATAATAGTCACACCATCCATACATATTTCTCTCCTCCTGGGGACATATGATTGATGTGGAAAAGCTCTCTATTTAGGTGTCATTCAAACAGAATTTCTCGTGTAGAGGAAAATGGGTCAACATGAAATGTCCAACAATCATCCTCACGCCAAACCAAGCTAAGCTGAGACTCAATCAATCACTTACTTTTTCATCCAGTTCCACAAAGAGGAGAAAAGAACTAAAAGCATTCTCTCCATTCACATATCACAGTTCTTTACAGGTTCAGAGTACTCACTCAGAGCCACACACAGTGTCTGTCTTACTCCGGTAGTTGTATAACATGCTTACTATAACTTGTCAGATTGACTAATTGGTTCAATAATTTGTAGTTTGACAGTGCACAGTGAGACACTGACCAGCGGACTATTTTATTTTGAGGGAGATGAATAGTGATTTGTGGCCCGTTGGTGACTCTGACATGCCGGCTAAATATATGCTGGGAAGAAATTTTCTGCTAATCAGAGGTTGTTGTTTTTTTGTTGTTTGTTTGCTGTTATGGAATGTAATGTTATTTTCATGCATCTCTTACTATGCCTGTTTAGTAAATGGATTTTTTTTTTTTAAGATTTCATAGCTGAAAGAAATCAAACCCAACACAAATACAAGGTTATTGTGAAAAGACAGTGCCTGAACATATCTCCTTGTTTGTCACAAGGTTCTCTCGTCTGAGTAGGCTGCACTGGCCTCGGAAGTTGGAAGTAGGAAGGTATACTGGAAAGGTAAGAGCAGGGAAGAGGGCTGATAATCTTTGTCTCCTCATGAAGGCCACAACTGAAGGACGAATGAATAACACAGGACCAAGACTCAAGATCAATGCAATAATGTGCACATGTGGAACAGGTTCAAGAAGTGGACAGGTGTATGGATTCTGCTTTTTTCCCCCCTTATCCCTATTTCAAAAGAAAAATGTACATTACATACAGGGCAGTATACAGTACACATATGATATACAGTGCCTTGCAAAATATTCGGACTCTTTGACTTTTGGCACATTTTTTGTGCAATTAAGTTATTTCAAAATGCATATATTCAGGAGTTTTGTGCAAAGCACCCTGTTCAAACAAAGACAAAACAAAACTGGAGAAATGTATGTGAATGTATAAAATTAAAACAACACATTTTATTCAACATTTTTGCTTCATTTGGGCTAAACTGCCACACTAGCCAAAGTTTGCTCAACATTTCTTATCTGTTACTCAGACGTCACATTAATATACCATAGCATACCATGGTTCTGAACAGTCTTTTCCTTCTTTTTTTGCCTAACCAATTTTCCAGGCGATCAAGCATTTTATTGTTCCAAAGGCCGTGCTAAGATCAAGGTGAAGCAAGATGGAGCAGTCACCTTTATCAGCAGCAAGGAAGAGGTTGTTAATAACACTCAGGAGAACCGTCTCTGTTCCATTTTTCAGAAATGTTGTTACTATTCATGAAAGATATTACCTGAGAGGAGACAAATGTTTCAAGTAAATTGCCTAAGAATGGCAGTTTGGAGATAGCTCGGTAGGGGATCCAAGTTAGGTTTTTGGCCCGACGACAGCAGCTCCAACTTACTCCATCTTGAGACAGGGCAGGCCTGCTCTATGTAGTCTAGTATACAATAAAATCTGTGCAACACTTTCTCCCTTGCCTCTATGATATTAATCCCATTATATTATTTTCAGCCATAACTTGCAAGTCATATTCTCATATAATTACAAATACATTGCATTTAATACATCTCTTCAGATGAAAAAAATAATAAATTTTTATTCATCATCTAACGTGATCTAATGTGTAAACACCTTCTTTCAGACAGTTTTTTTCAGTATATAGTTTTCTTTCCCAAACACATTTTAGCGTTCAGCTATATTAAATGGGAATTGTTTTATAATTTTTTGCATTTTCGACCAAACCATTTTTGAGTGAATGAGAATATGATTGATGTCCTGTTGTTTCCATCTCTTATACAGTTCCATATTTGTAAGGCCCAATCCTCCTCTTTCTGTAGGTGTTTAAATCTTTTGAATACTAATCCGAGGTCTCTTTCCTTCCCACAAGAAATAATGGCATTATACTGAAGGTGGAAAACATAATGGAAGCATCATTGATATATAATACAATTTTGGAACCACCATCATTTTTATAGCATTAATCCGAAATTTTATAGCACTAACCAATAGCTGTTAAAATGATCTTTTGTTCCTGGTGATCTAAAAAATGCTACAAACATTGGAGAGTTTGCTCATTATCACACAAAAACAAATATTTTGCATTAAAATGAGCCATGTTGTCATTTCTTGTCACACACATGCATACACACATGCTCACACAAACACACACGTACACATGCACTACGGTCTGATCCCCATTATCCAATTATCAGGCTTCATGGCCACTAATGATGGCTAATGGCCGAATAACTGAAAGGCTAGAGGAAACCCTTCTTGGTTTTGGAAAGGCTGCATGTATTGGAATGCCACATTAGTAGCTTGTTTAAAGAACTATAAAGATAGGGAGATTTTTTAGTAAGGTTTATAGAGGCAGAGAATTATGTGAAACTCTATTTCTATTCTGACACTAATTAACATCATAACAAAGAAAGTAATCCTACATCAAGGATTTGGGTAAACTGGACTGGTGGTGTTAATTATTTACTCCAATAGGGAGACATTGTTTTGCCATGACTGGACAGTAGCAGTAGGCACTGGCATGGACAATGGCATGAAGTTGGTTGGGTGTCACAACGCCATATTATGCCCTGCTACAGGCATTCATTTGACATCACTTTTTTTCCAACCCCCTTTTTCCCCTCTGTTTTTCTAATGAAGCGAAAAGCCTCTTTGACATTCACCGATGCAGTGGACTGTGGGAGAGAAAGGTCACATGTTGTGATATTTATACACAAATATATTGAGAGTATTTCAGCATGGCACAGACAGTGTGAGGACTTCTATTAATGGCTGTGGAGATTGTGGCCAGCAGGAAAATAAAGAAAAAAAATTCCCCCTCTTTGCTAGTTCCAGATTGATGTTAAGTAATGTCCTTACTGTATGTGTATAGATCTAATGGTTTATGCAACTTTGTCTCTGGATGTAGGGAAACGAATATTGACTTTTTACTCAAGGATCTCTTTCTCTTCTAAGACCTGTGTGTTGTGTGTGTGTTGTCATTCATATTGGACTGCTAACCCACTGAAGGAACAAATCACACATTTGTACCATTTGACCAAAAGGTGGCACTGCCTAAGTGGCTGAACAGTTTGATCAGTCTGATACAGCAACTGAACGATTTGCCGATTCAGCAACTGGATGAATCGTACAGTTGCACTTGCGCCATGAAGTAGCTTGTTGTTTGGTTGTCATGTAAAGATGTCAATAAATGAATGAACAAGGAAGTTTGTTGCGACTGTGGTTGATTAAGCATTTTGGAGAGTAGCCAGCCAGCATTGAAGTCATTGCCAAGGTAGGCAGATAACAAAAGTCTTTGCCCTGAATGCTCATTTTGTGTTTACAAGTGTGTCAGCTTGCTTAGACCTGTATGCAGCACAGTCCAACCACAGACACTGAACAAATATGAATATGACTCATTCACTTAAAGTATCATTAAAATGAATGATTAACTTGTGAATCAACTCATCACCGGTGTGTGTGTGTGTGTGTGTGTGTGTGTTTGCTCTTGTGTGCAGGTGCTGATGAAAGTAGGGTAGCACTAAGAATAACAATGTGCTGCAGTGTTTTGTAACATCACTCTGTAGGCTGCACAGTCCCATTCTCAGTCACTGCCTCATCATTCACAAGAGAGGGAGAGGGAGAGAGAGAGAGTGAGAGGAAGAGAGGGAGAGGGAGGGAGAGTGAAGGTGAGAGAAGAATGGAAAGGAGGAAAGAGAGATAGGACACACAAAGGACACTGGAACACACAAAGACTTGGGAGACATTGGAAGAGGACAGAGGAGAAAATAAAAGGCAATATTGAGAAACGAGAGCAAGAGGGAGAACATGCTCAAAATAGTGTGATTGGGTCAGATAACGAGAGAATCAAACAAGTCCTCAGACGAAGAGTAAAGAGGAGAGAAATAAAAGCCGAATACAGAGAGAGGAAATGGAGGGAAAGAGAGAGTGAGGCTACTTTCTGCATTTGCCACTTAATCAAAATTCAATTACAACGCTGTGTCACACAATGTCCTCTCATCGCCATCACTCCTTGACTTTCACTGGCCATAGCTAGTAAAATGCATCCTGTCTACTTATAAATTCAGATTAAACAAGCAATTCTATTAAGCCTTCCTCCGGCTGCATTGTCACTAGCTTTTGTGACTATAGGGCTAGCAATAAGGAACATGTTGTGCAGCACTGTTTTAGCTCCCATGTCCTAAGTGCAAATTATACTGTGGCTGATGAATATGAAATATGGAAAAGGCTCTTGGCATGAGAACCCTCCAAAGAGTAGAATGTACAGACGGCTCTTCATAAAGTGTGGATGGTCAGACATGTATATTAGAGGGATATTAAAGGAACAAAGACAAGCATTACACAACCTATAATGAGGTGTAGGAAAACAAGCAAATAGTAAACATCTTGTCCCCCACCAGTGATGTAGATCCACCCTTGGGTCAGTCAGTGATTGCTGAGTGTACTTGAAATATATCAATACAGTACAAAATATAAGAACTACAATATGCAATAAATACAATCCGTACATTACACAATGTACACTACAATACAATTTATAATACAATATAACATACAACACCAGGAGTGTGTTATGAATGATATAAATGCTAAATGATAAGTGATATATGGTATTGCAGTAGGTAAGTGGTCATATGATGTAAGTAGTCAACACTGATGGCACAGTGGTAGTGCAGTGATGAGAGCAATAACAGTACAACAGTCTAACAACTGTACAATAACTACAGTGTCTTGTGCTTAGTTCACATCAACCCAGTCTGATGTGTAGCGTGTGTAGACTATTATGTTACCTATGATAACTTTAACTGTATTGCTTTACCACTGAGTCCAAATTCATTGTCCCCCACATTGTATAATAACTTTAACTGTACTAGTGCAGTGCCTGTTCAAAACATGCCTGTTCGGAACGGGCCGATTGCTTGGCCTCCGTTATTGCTGCTTGCAGCTTTCTCGAGAACCACTCATCCAAACAACTGCACACTTGACACTGCGCTTCCAGTTGCTCACTTTGAGCCCCGCTGCTGCACAGAGTGCTGTTCGCTTGTTTATTCAAAATGTATTAATAGTGAGTGTGTTGTGTGTCCAATCCGACACTGCACGTCCTTGGGTCCCCAGCAATACACCCGCCAAGTGTGAAGTAGATCGGACGAACGGTTCTCGAGTTATGCGAAGGACACACATGCAGACAGAGATTCCTTGCTTTATAGTATGATGACCTGCTTTACCACTGAGTCCCCATTCATTGTCAATGCCGCCCCCGAGCGGCACAAAATCAACGTTACAGTGTGACTAACAAACTAATAAACGAACGAACGAACAAACAAACGAATGAACGAATGAACTAAGGGACGGAGACCGATTCATAGTCCCCCCTTTGGTGGGAGACAAAAATAGAAATTAAGACATGGATGGAGTAAGGCTATAGAAAAGAGTGGCGTGTTGTTCTTATGGCTGATTTTTGAGTTCACCAGTACTGGATTGACTGACATTGCCAATTGCTTTCTTGATTTTCTTCAAATGGTTTGAGCAGGCTATTTTTACTCCATGTCCATTAGTCATCAAGTTGACAGTTTACTCTCTGACTTCCCTGTAGAAATTCAGTGTAAGTGGGATTTTGCTTGTAGTTGAAGTGTGACATATGCACTGCAACTTGACTGATTCACTAGCAATGCACTTTTTGATTCCTCTTTGTCATGCTTGTTACAAAGAAAACAACTTGTGAAGGATCACAATCAATCTATCTATCTATCTATCTATCTATCACAATCCGTCCTTAGACCACATAATATCCATCCAGTCCTCTCTGCACTGGCTCCCAATTCATGCCAGAAGTGACTTAAAGGTGCTTCTGCAAAATAACATTACATGGGCTAGCACCGTCCTATTTATCACATCTTATTGCACCATATATACCACCACGTTCCATCCGATTGCAAGACTCTGGCTACCTATCTATCCCAGCATTCAAAAAGAAAACTGCAGGCAGCAGTGGTTTTTCTTACTGCGCTCCCTCTCTTGTTGCCTTGTCTTTGTGCACCTGTTCATTCATGTTGGTGCATGTGTGTTTGTGTGAATGGGAGTAAGCGACTGAGCTGTGTGTATGGGTGCGTCTCCCATCTCTTTTCATTTCAGGTTGTGGTTGATGGGCACTGCCGGCGTCTTTCCGACTCTTCCTCCCTCCTTTCCTCTGGTGGTAGTTGTTGTTCACGGTGACCAAGACAGCACTGACATCACTGCATCAGATGTTGTTCCTATGATGACCTTGATCACCACAATGACAATTGTGACCGGGTTGGCATTGGTGCCCCGTGCCAGATCTGGACGCTTCTGTGCATTGCACACCTGACCGTCCTGGAAGGGGGATCCCTCTCTCTGTAGCCCTTCCCAAGGTTTCTTCCATTTTTTTCCTAATAAGGTTTTTGTGGGAGTTTTTCTTTGTTCTTATTGAGGGCCTAAGGTCAGTGGGTATCATTTTAATTTATTGTTTCATAAAGCCCTTTGAGACTTTAACTGTGATTAACGGCTATACAAATAACTTGAAACTTGACTTGCATTAGGCCTGTATGGTTAATCTGGAAACAACAGGATTGAATAAATTTATGTTGTTTTTAAGAAATCTTGTAAGAAATTGTTTTACTGCTTAATTTTTCATTGTACATGGGTTAGGGTTAGGGGTGGAGCTAAGTAGCCAACTAGTGTAATAACATTACGTGATGGGTTGGTTTGCCCCAATTTTTTGAGTCACCAGCCGCCACTGTTCAGAGATGATACCAGACAAGAACTCAGACATGAACGTTTTTGTGGAGGAACCAATAGGACTTCTCTGAATGTTGCATCACTGGCAGATATTTTGAAGCCCCCCGGGTCCTTGAAATGCCCTGTCTCTATTATAACAGCCCGCTAATGAGGTTCCATTTATAGACCATTCATTTATGAGATGTCAATGTTCAGGTCAACCCAACACACACACACACACACACACACACACACACACACACACACACACACACACACACACACACACACACACACACATACATCTCCATGTATGAGTCTCAGAGGAGCTCATTCCTAATGGATATGTAATTTATGAATACCTTGTGAAGTTTTGCTATTCCAATTTATTAGTACCTTAACTTATGTTAGGGTTTCCTCTTGACCCAGAAATGTACTGTCACAGCACATAGGGGTAGTTGCATAATCACTTTTTATTTGAAACCAGAGAATACCTTGTGAGATTTTCCTGTGGTTTCAGAAACTGTTAATTATAACATGATTTGGATCTCTCTGGATGTCTCTTCAGTGATAGTTGTCTTTAGAACACACATGGATAAGCTTGTGTTGAATTGTAGTGTATGACTGGTTGTGTCCAGGTAATTCATTTATGAGACCCACAGATAAGGATGTGCCATGATATTGCTGCACAAGGTATTGCTGTTGCGGAGGCGTTCTGAAACCACAGGAAAAGCTCATCTCAAGACATGGGAAATATAAAGATAACATGACCTTCAGACTGCAAGAGATTGATTGGTGCAGTACATGTTTGAGTAGACAGGCATTTAAAGAACATTTATTAAATTGCTGAGTAGTTGTCCATAATTGTGGGCTCTACTTTATGTAATGTACTTCATGTGGTGATGTAACAAAATGTATCAGTTATTTCTGGCACAAGATAACGTTATTGCTAACTAGGTAAATCACTAATGATTGACAATATTCTAACTTGAATTACTACTAATAATTGACATTAATTTGACAAATATACATGTATGCACACACATGCTTTCATGAATACACACAACTGGTAAATATTGGTCTTTTTTTTCATTACGCAAATGTAATTTCAAGATAACATTTAAGGTGAAAAAACATGGTACACGTAGAACTAAAAGAACTAGACAGGGAAACATACAAAGAAATACAAAACCTAGACAAGGCAAAAAGTCACAACCATGACAACACTGCATGGGTGCTAGTCCCGAGTTGTTCCAGGGAAGCACAGGGAAGAGGCACAGAAGAAGAGTGGCAGCCATTTTTAAGACATCCAAACTTTTTCCTGAGCGTAGAATTAAATTAGATACAAATCAGGCTATTATATCCAATCTGGCTATGCCATATGAGGGTGCTCTCTTTTATAAATACCATAAATCATTCTCTACAAAAGTAGCAATGTATATCCAAAAATTCAACCAGAGGTTGGACTGGTCCATTGTTGATCTAGCCCTTATAAGCTGACAATTCACAACCCTGCCCTGTCCTGCACTGTGTGCTGGTCCTTCTGGCACACAGCAAGCCACTGTCCAAAAACTGTGACACTCCAGGCCACACCAGCTTCCCCTCATTCTCCTTTCAAGAATAACAAAAAATGACAAGGTTACTAAGACTAAATCCTTTCAAACACCTATGTAATTTTAACAACAATGTATGTAGATATTGTAATTGTAGATTTATACGTGCTTACAGTTTTTGCAGAGATGGCCATCCCAGGTCTGTGTGTCCCCACCGTCTTGTAAAAAATAAATTAATAATCCTTCCACTCCTGTCAATGTTCCACAGTTTGAGAAAGCCCTGAGGAAGCATCCCAATCACTGTTTTTGCAATCACTGCCAATTATTTGCTAACTGGTTTGGTTCAAGGGTTTCTATCTGGCTGGTGTTTTCTCCCACAGGTATCTCAGGTATGCAACAAATCTCTAATCTGCATTAAAAGATGCTGAAGAAAGCTGGTGGCTAAAGAGGTTGAGAAAGAATACATGATTGGCCATTTCTATAGTCCTCCCTTCTCCAAATACTTAATGCATTAATCCCATTGGTATTGCTACCCGCAAATATTCTGTTTATTGATTTGTCTGCTTCCCATGATGATAATGCACTCAGCATTAACAGCCTCATTCCTCTCGCCCCCTTTCCTTTTTTCTACTCTGATATAACAGATGTATTTAAGATTATGCCACTTCATTCATCTCAGTGGCACCTCTTTGATGTCAAATTGCATAATAAAATGTACTTCTCTCTCAGATTAACCTTCGGATGTAGCCCTTGCATTTTTAAAACTTTGTCAGAAGAGCCTTGCTGGATACTTTGAAATTGTAAACTGCCATTTGTGCTACAGCTTTTGGATGATTTTTGTTGTAGTAGATTATCCTCAGTCCAAGCTACACACTAAATCAATTTGGAAAAAAAGTTGCTTAATAAATTGGGCATCCCACTCTGTGGAAAAATGAAAGGACCATCTAACGTTATTGAATTTTTAGGTACCACCCTAGGCATCAATCTTATGCAAGCATCACCACCTCTCGAGAACTTGGTGTGTATTCAGGAGACCACAAATGCATTGGATACAATATCTATGGCAAATGTAACTTTCTCTATTAGGTCACCTTAATTTTGCAATGCTTATTATTCCCCAAGAACATTCCTTTGAACAAAGGCTCCTCAACCTCTCAAAAATGGTGGAAAAATTATTTGGTCACGTATTTCTAGATGAAGGGTGTAGATCTGATCTTTGGACACTGCTGTGCAATAATTGGAACGGCATCTCATTCTTTTATGAATACAAATACGAAACAAAAACTTGCCTTTGGCATCACCACATGAAAAACAAGACAATCAATACAAACATTGTAAACAACATAAAAACAGTAAAAACAATTGCAGCATGTGATGTGGCCCTGGCTATCCCACCTCAACAAAATTAATTTTAAAATTAACATTTTAATAAATTCCAAGTAACTGGCCCATTGATTTTATAAAGGTAATACAGAAATATCAGTCGCCTTAAAATTCTTTCCTGATATGGCTCCTTCGATAGGTTTGAGGGATTTTATACCCAATGTTTGCAGACGTTTGGCCAAAAGAACTGCTCTCTCTATCTGCAGAGACGCAATCTACTGCACTATTAGATTATCACATCATGTTTAATCTGGGACCAATAGTCTAGGAAGCAAATTGTTTTTTGTCTTTTGTGAGAACAAGGCTTTTATTAACTTTATCTTAAGTTCCTTTTATTAACAGGTTAAACAGACGTCTAATGTGGACATGCGTCATAGGCAATTTCACACTCTGCACAGTGCACATACCAGGCCTTGACAATAAAATAGCTGACACCTTGTCCTGTTTCAAATTCCAGGAATCCAGAGTGCCTTGCCCCACTTTCAACCAAACCATCCTAGATTAAAAGAGACTCTCAAACCCTATATGTCCTCAACCTTCCCACTATATGAGATTGGGACTGGCTAAAACACTGTTGTGGTCACTGTTACAAATTATGCAAAATGCAGCCCTCTTCCATTAAAGCACTTGTAGCAGGTATTAACAGTTTAATTTAAGATGTATGGTTCCATCAGTCTTTAGCCTGCTTGGGAATTCCTCCATATGTCTGCCCCTCAATAGACTAAAAAGAGAACCCAGAAGGCAATGATAAACGTTGTCTTCTTACCTTGCCTCTAGCGCACAAATTGTTGTCTTAAGGACTTAAAGGAATGGTTCACCCAAAAATGAAAATTCTGTCATTATCCACTCACCCTCATGCCTCATGCTCCAGCCTTCTTCAAAATAACTGAAGTCAATGGAGACCGATTCTTTACAGTTGCAAAAAGTGCAAAAAATGACCATAAAGTTACTCCATACAGCTCGTGCAGCATAATCCAAGTCTTCTGAAGCCAAACGATTGCACTGAGTGGATACCTACAGCATATTTAATTCCTATATTTACACCATTATTTAGTGCCTATGGAAGCCCATTACATTTCCGCCAGTGTGATGAAAAAAAAAAAAGATGTAAGTCATGTAAGTCGTTATAATGAGAAACTGTCTCAAAATAATGACTTAGTATCTCAAAATAATGACTTAGTATCTCAAAATAATGAGTTAGTATCTCAAAATAATGAGAAACTTTCTCAAAATAATGACTAAGTATCTCAAAATAATGAGAAACGTTCTTAAAATAATGACTTTGTATCTCAAAATAATGATTTAGTATCTCAAAATAATGAGAAACTTTCTCAAAATAATGACTTGGTATCTCAAAATGTTTCAAATTTTGAGAAAGTCTCTCATTGTTTTGAGATACTAAGTCATTATTTTGAGAAAGTTTCTCATTATTTTGAGATACTAACTCGTTGTTTTGAGATACTAAGTCATTATTTTGAGAAAGTTTCTCACTATTTTGAGATACTAAGTCAAAACATTGAGAAAGTCTCATTATTTTGAGATACTAAGTCATTATTTTGAGAAAGTTTCTCATTATTTTGAGAAAGTTTCTCATTATTTTGAGATACTAACTTGTTTTGAGATACTAACTCATTATTTTGAGAAAGTTTCTCACTATTTTGAGATACTAAGTCAAAATATTGAGATACTAAGTCATTATTTTGAGATACTAAGTCATTATTTTGAGATACTAAGTCATCATTTTGAGAAAGTTTCTCATTATTTTGAGATATTAAGTCATTATTTTGAGAAAGTTTCTCATTATTTTGAGATACTAACTCATTATTTTGAGATACTAAGGCATTATTTTGAGATACTAACTCATTATTTTGAGAAAATTTCTCATTATAATGACTTACAGGACCGTTTTTTTTCATCACACTGGCAGAAATGAGCTGCCATAAGTGCCAATCTTCAATACAGCTGTTGTTTTTCGAAAACGTTCATGCTTGCGTGCACCCAGACTCTGTGTTTTCACGCTCTGCTTGACAAGAATGCACAACCTTTCCCACTTCTGTATTTACATCCTACACATAGGTCTACATCACACACCTAATGTCAATTAGGGCTGCAACTATCGATTATTTTCATTTTCAAATAATCTTACCAAATATTTTAGCAAATCTTTGAATGATCTATAAGTTAAAAAAAACCCACAATTAGTACATTAAAACACTGTTTAGCACAGAGTATTATGTTATACAAGGTATAAATACTTACACGTCATTGCAAACATGTATCACCAACAGTGCCCAATACTGAACATCGCAATAGTCACCAACGTATTCTGAACACATGGGGGTAACCAGTTTCTTTGTATGTAGAAAGCAAAAAAAAAAACGGAGAAAACATTTGTTGTTGTTGTGTTGGCACTGCACCACACCATGGATGTATGAACCAAACTACTATTATTTTCAAAACTGGCAACGAGTGTCTTAAGTAATTAGTGTAGTGACGTTTTGTTATGTAACCAGCAAACTAATCACTGTAATGTGAACATATGAGCACCAATCCAGGGCACGGTAACATTACAGCACTAACATGCAAGGACTAACTTCAAACACCTAGTACTGTCTTATGCAAACCCATCACTATTTTTCTATTAATCTATGCTACAGTTATTCATTCCAAGATGACAGACAGGCAGGGGTAATTAGCGGGGTCCGTGTATTAAAAGCATACTGAGCAGGATTTTCCCCCTTGGAATAGCATAAACGCATCCAAAAATGATCCTGAATCAGTACTTATGGTCCATTGGTAGTGTGCGACAGTGTGTGCGTTTGCAGAGAGCCTGCCTTCTGCCTGGATTTTCTATTTTTTAATGTTCAGGACGTTTCTGGGCGTAAACCTTTTGAGAGCAGGTGTGTGCGGCTGCAACCAAAACCACTGCTGAATGTTTTATATCTAAAAGCCACGCTGGCTACGGTAGTGGTCCTGAACTCTAAACAGAGCAACTGGTCAGAGCTAGTGTGTATCGTGAGCTGGCAGCTAGCTACTGTTGGCGTAGCTTCGTTGTAGTAGAAAAGCTGCAGCTAAGCTAACTAGCACCGACCTGTACAACAGAAAACAGGCCAACTCCATGTCTCTCTTCATCCCCATCCTCTCCTTAAATATTCTCCAACGGGTGAAAGCCAACCCCAGATTCACTCTGGATTTTTTTTTTTTTACCGTTCTGGCAACAGCGGGGAGGAGGGGCCAACTTTGAAAGTTGTGTTTACAAGCCATAAGCAGCAAATTCCTTATCAGTATGCTTTTAACTGAAAAGATAATCCATCTTCGTTCATCATCGTTGTTGCCGGTGGCACCGGGGTGTTTCTGCTTCAGGTGCTCTTTCATGCAGGAGGTTGACTGGACAGTTTTCTTGTTCAGTTTGGTAAAGAAATCCCAAACTGTGGAGGACTTTCTTCTTTCTTTACAGCCACTCCCGCTATTTTGCTTAGCCATGATCCTACATACACCAAGGTAATGAAGAGCCATGCCTCCTTAGGCGAAACAAGGGACGTTAAGAGGCAACCAATGGAAAATCAGTGTAAAAACAGATTATTCAAAAATGGAAATAATTTTTGCTAAAAAAATGTTTTTGAATCCATCAAATTGTTTAATATTCATTGCAGCCCTAATGTCAATATCTGAATAGGTGGCAAAGTCTGTGTTTTTCAAGTGTGGTATTTTTTAATCTCCAAAAGTTTGTGGTTGTTCTCAGGAATTGAGTGAGTTGAAGGAGGGAAATATTCCATGGGAGGGACTACCCAAATAAACATTGTTGCCAATAATTAAGTCTTATCAGTCTCCAACAATTCAGTCTTAGCTAAGCCTTTGTTCATGAGACCCCTAGGACTGGAGCTGGGATGGTTCTGTATTTGACATCTTTCTGAAATGAAGCAGTGTGCTAAAAAAATATTCTTTTTGAAGTGTAGCATTTTGATGCGGTTGTGGTTTTACATAATAATTCAGTGATGGTATTCATTCATTTTCTTTTGAATAACTATAATACCAGCAGTTCTTAATGAGTGGCAGAAATCAATGTGGAGGCGTATGATTCTTTTCATGAAAATGCCTTTAGGCACAGGAGGCTAGCTACTCATTCAGGTGCTTTTGTCTGTAACCATTGCAGTGGCCTATTTGTAGTGCATGAATCAATTCACTCACCATGTCTGCATGCAATATCACTTGTTTGCACCCAATACACCTTCACAATGTAAACAACATTGTGCATAATCCTATGAATCAGAGGGAGTTTTATATAAGATCCCAGTATGCCTGCCAAGATATTCCAAATGCATGTCAAGGCTTGAATATGAACAATACATGAGACTGATATGCTCAAGCAGAACACATCAGACAAAATGTAAGGATGTAAAAATGTAAGGAAGGCATGGAGCTCATGTTACTAATCTGCAGCACAAAAGGCATCTCTCGATTGTCTCCTGCATTTTAATAGAAGGCATTATATTATTTATTGAAAACCATTCAGTGGAGGATTCTGAATCAGATGGCTAAGGGTGCGTTCACACCGATAGCTAATTTTCTTTGGTCATGCCTGAAAAAGATACATTGTTGCACTTTGCATCTAGTTTGTTTAGGGTTCGCACTGCCTTACTATAAAATGCACCAAGAGTTGTAAACAAACTTCACATGGACTGACAGGTAACATTCAGGTTACCTGCCCAATGAAAGGTTCATTGGGCAGTTTTGAAGACCTGTCATCCTACGACATCATACTTTTTAGTGCGAGGGAAATCCAAACAAAGTTTATTCCGGTGACTGACATTAGCAAATCATGCTGGACTTACTGTGCTCGTAGGCTTTATTTATCTTATCTGGTGGCTTACCAGCTAAGAGTTCACAAAGAAATAGCTCAATATGAGAATCATGAGCATTGTTCTCACCTGCCCAAATGAACCAAACTAAAGGAGCATAATGCTCTAGGGTGTCTATGCCCTAAGGCATATATGCAGCCGTACCTGGCCTGGGACACTTGTGCATGTCTTGTGCAGAAAAATGCCATAAAACAATCTTAAAAAATGCTGCCTCTTTGCATTGGTGTTTGTGAGTGTTAGTAAAATGGGCTATGGAGACTGGAGCTGGAGTCTACTGCCGGCAAGTAAAGCTTGTCATTCCCCCCTGCTGGAGAGTGGAATGCACTGCAACATGAACCAATGCCATTGGCATGCACCTCTTTTGTGTTATTTGAAGTTACTCAGTGCTTAATTTGTGCCGGATCCTGCTGGAACAGGATCCAGCACCTCGCGGTTTTGGACTACCTGCATTCCAGTACCTATTTGCATGAACCTGGCACCTGGTGGCATGAAAGGTTTTTTTTTTTGTCTGCCATGTAATACTCACAATAGTTGACTCTTCTTTCCTTACCCCTCCCTTCCAAAAACCTAACTGCCTCATTTCCATATGAAGACAGGTGATTACCTTATTAGAAAGTAACAACAAGCGCATAGTAATCACATCACACATGAGTGAGCTGCTCTGCAGAGTGTGTTATGGTAAACTTCAGACAGCGTCATGGCTAAAAGTTGAATTTGCTGTCCGTATGTCCGCTGTGTGGACTATTTTGGAAAATTAGACAAGGTAAGAATGATTTTTTTTGTTTGTAAACGTGTTAGCATATTCTGTAATCTATTAGGTCTCTGCTGGGACAATCGAAATTCATAGTTGCATAGATGACTGCGAAACAGAATTTTTTTGGAGTGCAGACCTGTATGTCCCACAGTTAAATATGCGGGCAATTGCACGTTATGTTGAGTGTCCAGAAATAATTGGTAATAACATGAGAATTGGTTGACGTGAAGGGCTATAAGCCTCACATTAATGTGGGCATTTCAAAACCAGCGCAGTCCAGACGAGTGTGCACATTTAGGCCGACTTCTAGCTGCACCACGACACTTTTTATTGCATTATTCGCTGACATTGTTTCATACATTCAAAATCAATATCCTATGAAAGTATTTGTATTGAAAATTAATGCGTAACTACTCGAACCGAACGAATTTCTCTGGTAAATGGTTGAAGCCATTGCAGTTTCCTTTATGTATCATTAGGATGTCTCATAGCCTATGTGGGCATTTTTATGTTGTGCACAGTGCAGTTACATCTTTGTAAAAATGAGCATTATGTAGCCTATGCAATAATCAAATATTGTTATAGATCCCCAGTAGTCAGAGCTCTAAGGTCATATAGTCGGTCATTTAATAATGTTTAGGCTGTTAGGTCTACAGTAAGCTATATGGCTGTACTGAGCACCACCGTGCCTCCAATGCGCTTGTTGTCTTGATATGTTCCAGAACCTTTTCCTTCCACATGGACTCGCAGGAAAACCGACCCCTTGGTGTCCTGGGACCTCATCATTTACAAATTAAGCACTTAAGTTACTACAATTAGTTTAGCTGTTTTCAATGACAACCTTGTGTTACAAATGTATGGAACTGTTTGCTGTATTGACCAGTAAAAAACACAATTGAACTTCTTTAATCAGCATATTTGAAAGCTGACTTTGCAATAATGATGGGACACTAACATAAGCTCTCAACTCCTTAGATAAGAGTCCTCCTTAGATATTTGTTTTCATTATTCACATCTCAGACTACAACAGCTACAGGTTTCAATTACAGCAATTGCAAAGGCTGTTTTTAGGGACTACTTATTTTTATCAGTGGCACTGGCCCATCCACCCTCTCCACTGTCCCTTAATAGGAATAGGGTCTGGTTCAATAGCATTACCCATGCTATAGCCTCATTGCAATGAATAATCTTCTGGATTGTTTCATGTACAGTTGATCCATGCAGGTTCAATTGTACAATATTAGCACTGCAATTTATAACAGGAGTCTTTGAGAATTACAGCAGACATGATGTTGACTTCAGTTATTATGAGAAAACAAGGTTGTTGGATGAACTCAAACCATGGACCGTTACATTCCCAACTGCTGGCTGTGCCTCCAGGCCAGACATTCAGCATTTGTCCGCAGCACCACAAAGCCAAAATACAGAGGGAGAAGACATCAGGGAGACAACTGCCTACAGCTGGAGCTCATCAACCGTTGCACCTGATGTCAATCCCACCTCTGAGAGAAGCAGCCTGAACCCCTGAAGCAGGTCAGTGTGGCTTCAACCTGTCCTCAGACTAAATGAAACGTTTTCAAAATGTATCCACTTTGGAGAGCGTTTTCAGAAAGCTCAGTTTTTGGTGGTTGAAAATGCTGTCTTAGTGTGGATGGAAGGTCAAAACAGTGAAATAAAGATGCGTTTTCAAATTTACACGGCTTAGTGTGGACAAGGTCATAAGCTGGGGACACATTAAAAGATTTTTCCAATCACAAGCGACAATGAAAAGATTGAGCAGCACACATTTAACGATTGAAATTTGCAGATCTCTTGTGACGCACACTTAACGACAGCTGTCTTTGAGGAGCACAAATCTAAAGACCGCAGACCGCAAACAAAAGACTGAGACGCATATCTCTCGCGAGAATGTGATTATTCATGGTACACCTGCACCTGCAAAATGTATTTCTTTCCCGGCTCAGCCACTGCGCATGTTGGATCTTGTGTTTACACATATTTTTCCCCTCTTCCTTGGTCTGTTGCAAACTCAGTTTTCATTGGCTATTGAAAATTCCCATTAAGATTTGAGTCTTTGAAGAGAACACACCACAGAAGTACGCAAAGACTAGCCCCAATAAAATCAAACATGTTTGATATTTGTCTAATAAACTCCTCTCTGGGGCTATTCGCACCATATTTGCTGTGTTGTCTGGTTGTGTTGTCCAACTGGTGTTTCCCCAACACCACACTACCTATGCGAGTATCCAGGCTCTTCCTCTTGCATCTCCCATTCCCATCTGAAATCCCATGTGTGCTGGTCTTGGGTATACGCAACAGGTTCCGAGGCAGCTTCTTATTGACTGATGATCATGGGTCTCAAGCCAAGACTGGTTCTTCTTGTTCTGCCTGCCCATCTGACTGACTCCTTGCCTGTATACCTGCCTCTCTTACTGTTCCTTCCATCCCTCACTCTGCCCACTACCTTCTCTTTGCTCTCTCCACTCATGCCCCCACCCATTTCCACACTGCCCATCTAATGTCTGTACATTCGATGGCACACCAGTTCACCTTCAAGTTTCTCCAGGTCGACCTCCTCATTATAGCCCACAGCTGGCTGAACAGCTCATGGCCTTTTCACATCCTTGTGCTAGGGAAATGGCAGATGCTCTCCACATGCCATCAGGTACGTCTGTGTGTGCACTGTAAGAACTCCAGGCCCATGTGGATAAAGACCTCTCTGTGGCTTCTAGCTATGGAATCTGGTAGGAGGAAATTACCACAGGAGACAAGCAGGCAAAGATTATTTTTTGCATTTTCTTCAAGAAATGTATAGACTTTAAAAACTACATTTACTACTTGTGGTAAAATGCATGCATGTTTTAGAGTCTGGTTATACCAAAAGACTGTCTTTTATGCTTTATTTTCATGTTTCACATCTCAGACTGCAGCAACCAGAGGTTTCAATTACAGCTATTGCAGATGCTGTTTTTAGAGACTGCCTATTTTTGGAGTTTGGAAGCTAAAATAAGACAAGGCAATCCCATCAATGGTAGTTTTAGACATGCCCTTTCCAATCAGTCTTTTACTGTTGGGGATAAGTGTCTTACTCAAGGCCACCTTGTTGAGGGAGGGGAGAGCATCACGCATTCCCACCCACTCTGTGGATTCAAACCTGCAACCTTTCAGTAAAAAGCCAGCTTCTCTAGATCTAGGCTACAGCCACCCGCCAAGAAAACATAACTTGTGCTGCCGTTTACTGTCATATATTTATATAGTATAAATGGGACACAAGATTTATAGAGATTGGGACAAGTAAATACATTTTCTTTAGGATTGTCTAATATCCAACATCACGCTCTGTCAGCAAGGTAGACTCCTGCGTGCATTAGAGGATTAAGGGGAGGATAAGAACAAGAAAAACAAAAGAAAAAGTGAGACGGAAAGAGAGAAGGAGAGACAGAGGGTATGTGCTAATGTTGACTTTGCAACTGGCAACAGAGTGGTGAAAGGCTTCCGCTCAGCCCACGGCAAATGTGCGCTCTCTCCAAGACCACAGCAAATTGTTTGAACAGTGGTGACTGTGTATGTGCATGGTTGGAGGCTATGTGTGAGTGTGTGTGTGTGCGTGTGTGTGCGTGCGCAGGTGTGTGTTTGTGTTCACACAGCTTTGTGAGTGTGCATGTTCCATGTTTGATCTGGCACACTGTGAAAGGGATAACATCCACTAAAAACCCTAGACGAAAGACATCAGCCATGCTATTCTTAGAGCAGTCCATGACACCAGACTAAAAATAAAATCAAGCACCAACACGAAACTATCTCCAGTCTCCAAACATCTCAGATAATCTGGGACATGTGAACTTGGTGAATAACAATCGTCATTTGACAAGCCTGTTTGATCTTTGTTCTCAAACACATGCTAGAGGGCGTCTTTGGTCTAATCACCCCTAAGGGTCTTGGGTAATGGGTCAATTACAGGCTGCTAATTTACCATCGTTACAGCTCATTGATCAGAAATTCACCACTAAACTCACACCAAGGACACAGTTATATATGTAGCAGGATGACCTTGTCCACCTTAAGGGACAGGTCCACCTTAAGAGGTAGTCTCTGTTCAAAAGTAGGTCATACCTAATCTTGGGTGGCAGGTGTCTCCCATTTTCTACAGAAACTAGGCATTTTGGGCTAGTCAAGCATGACACCTGTGGTTTCTAACCCTCTGGTTTTAACTTTGTGATTAGAGTGACAGTCTGGGCACACCATTCTCCACCAGAGTCTTGTTTTAAAGTCTTAACTTTTACCAGTGATCACTGGTAAAGGCATGTGTAGGCTTGTGAGCTGAATGACTGCTGCAGCCAAGGTTAGGATTGCTGCCTCAGAGCTGCATAGTTTAACATGTCTAGTGTCACCAAACCAGCTGCTGTTATATGACATTTTTTGTCTTGATGCAGATATCGTCCGTCTGGAGGGGTTGGCAGTAGTTGCACCACTTGCACTCTGCTCTTTACTCTTTGTTTGCATTTGCAATGAGTGTTGTGTTTATGCGTCCTGTGTGGACGAGGAGTAGTTCACCCCTGGGAAAGCTCCCCCTTAGCTTCCCCCTTTTGGTCAGCTTGCCTTCCCTTGCCTTCCCTACGTGATTGTCAACTTGTCTTGTCTGGTATATGTATAGAATTGAAAATTACTGAATAAAAATTATTTAAAAAATGAAACAACTTACATAAATGCATTATTTGGTTGGGTTTTATTTGGCTCTAAAATGAAGTGAGAATGTTGCCTGTTTTAAAAAAAATAGAGAAGTATAGCCAGTTCTCATTTCCCTCTAGCTTTTCAGCCCAGATGGAGGTTTTGCCCAGCCAGGGGCTTGTTCTGCGATTTTGCAGGTGGATGGTATTGTGCATTCGGTTCATGTCTTTTCATGTCCTCCATAGTGGTTCCCCCATACTATTTCTTGTTTTCACACTGCCATTATTATTCTTTTAATACGTTACTAAAAACAAATAAATGTAGGCTAAGAAAATGAATTGAAAATGGATCTAAATTCTTTCAAATGTTTTTCATAGCCTACTGTACAGTGCTGCTGACTAATAGTGACATGCCGTTTAGTGACATGGATCAGAAAGTTTTGACAGCCTTCAGGGTGCCAGACCCCTCAGTAAAAAGAGAGAGACGTAAACATAATTCCAGCTTTCCACGAAGCAGTGGCCTTCTGCTGACATAAGAGAACAGTGCTAGTCGAGGCACGTATAGGCTCTACTGATTTATTCTACCGAGACTAATGCAGTTTGTGGTGGTTTATGCTGAGCCTGCTGTCCCACCGCTGACAGGACCACAGACAGGGCAGGAGCAACACATTGTGGCTGAGCTTATCCCGTAAGATCTAGTGATCTTAATACGATAAATTTTATGTTCAGTCATATTGTCGAGTTTTTAAAATCAAGGGATTTACATTAGCTGACACCTGGAACGTTAGTCCCTGTTTTCCTATGTTTTCCTTGGGTGTGTCGTTCATGTTAGCTTAGCTATACAAATGTGCTAGCACTGTGGCTAATGCTAACTAACTGTATGCTATACTAGCCAGCCTAAATCCATTACCATAACTCTGGGTGTGGTGTATTTATTCCTCAGTTCAATATGATTTACTAGACCATTGGGCTTTGTTTCCCTCAACTAGTTAATGTAAGCCTCCTCAATTACTGTGACTGGGCTAAATAAAGACTTCCAAAAGAATTCCAGGATGATTTCAGTTTTTTGCTCAGTTTTTAAATTTTCCATCCTTTTAATGTTAATTCTGTTAATTCTACTGTTTTTACATGCATGCACCACGATTAAAGATATTTTTAAATCAGTTTTGCCATACCTCTCGGGCTCACTCACTCCCATTCAATTCCATAGAAATAGAAACTCCCAAGAATTCTAATTCAGTCAGTAAGCGTAGTCCATCACTGTGAATGAGAAGCCAACAATCGCTTTTTTTTCTCAAGTGTATCAGAGCGCTAATATCAGGCTGTGAACTTAATTTAAAAATGTTTTAATGGTCTGTTCACTGTTTCCTGACGAGACATCAGGGGGCGTCTTACTCTCGTTTTCTACTTGTAAACAAAGTAAGCTAAAGCTAAAGTTTCCAGTTCACTACTTTTTCTTCTCCAAAGTAAATCTTTCAACCAATAGCTAATGTTATCTGCAGTAGACCTGTCAATCACAACCCATTGAAGCCAACAAACGCACCAAAGCAAGATGCTTCCACCAGCAGTAGTCTGTAAAATGAAACTGAAATCAATTGCTGCCCTCATCTTTAATGAGAGTCACACATAATATTTAGACAGCTTGTTTCACAATATTTGAAAAACAACCAGACTAACTTTAGACCTGCAGGCCACATTAGACCAGAATAAGGACAAAAGGTTCTGGTCTAGTCATCTGGTCTGTCACACTTCCTCTGGCATGCTCCTTCCAACCTGTCAATTAGAGAAGATAACACATCAGTGTGACCACTGCCAGCCCGTCACACTCTTCATCCTCAGAAAATGAAGTTTGAACTGCAAATCACTAGCTGTGGTAGTCCTCAGATGTGTTTGAGGGAGAAGTTCATTTTCCATTTTTGTCTTTCACCTGAGGGACAAAGGAGTTATTGTTAGATTTCTGTTTGGATGAATGAGGTCTGGAACATACGCTCTTCGAAATCAAGGTTCCGGCCTCCTGGTGGCTTTTCGTTTACAAGGCATGTACCATATAAACGCAACGTGTTGGTGTCAAAGGCCCTGGGCCGGATTTGAACCCAGGATGTTGCGTTTACAATTTCAATCTTTCTTGTCTCTCTCCACTTTCATTCAAAAAATGCCAAAAAGAAATCAGGGTTCCAAAAGAGTTTGTCGCAGAGGGGCAAGGATCTACTGAGAACTTCCTCTGAAGAATCCTTTTTGCGTGAAAAGGTTCCTCAAGGGTTCTCTGTTAGACAAATAGGTATATGAATAACCCTTTTAATTTTAAGAACCCTGTTTGGAAGAAATTGTTCCTGGAACCCTGGGCTATCAAGAATGGTGTCTCCTTGCTGACTCGGCATCCAAAAATGAGCCACCATTATTAAGGATGTTCCAATTGGTTAAAAGACACCAACGCCACACTTCAAACGCCACTTCAATGTGGCGTGTGCGAGGACGTTCCAATTGACAGGACACGGCTCACTCACTTCCTCTCCTCTTCGCATCTTTTCCACCATGACCTTTCACAGAGGAGTCGAGGAGGAGATGCGAGACGAGGAGATCGTTATCGTTATCGTTATCAAATGGAACGCACCCTAGATCTCCAAAAGGAGGAAATCAAAGAAACAAGCTCTATCTAACATCACACTTCAAGCCTGAGTCTAGCAAAAGAGATGTGTGTTGAAAGGAGAACTGTTTATTTCTTTAAATTATAATTTGTTTCTTTTTCTTTTTTTTTTGGGTAGAAATGAGCTATGGAAATATTTTTTTGTCTATTTTACTGTCACTATACACTACAGCATAATGTGCCCATACTTTTACTATTCATATTAAGCCCCTTTTATTTCTTTATACTGATCATACATACAGTAGAAGCAGCTTAGAGAACGTCAGCTGGTGTGCTAAGGAGACCTCAATGTGCAGCCACTAACCGTCTTTTCCTCTCTCTCTTTGAATTGCAGAAGACTGTATGAATTCCCCACATGAGGAGAATCTGATGTGCCGAGCTTGTGTGGACAGATTGCTGCTTTAGGGGCTCCTGTGCTTATTTATGACATAATGAGGAGTGTCAGAAATTGCCAAAAATATCTACAGAGCCACTGTGATCCAACTGGCTCATCTTCAGAGAATGTCTCCACCTTCTTTGTCATTGCTCAAAAAACAGACGCGTCTTAATTAAATTGATTTTGACTGTAGTATTGGTAATTGCTGCATAGATTATGTAAAAAACATAAAATATGAAAGGGATCTTGATAGAATCCCATATAAAGGTTCAAAGAGGAAGCTAAAAAATAAGGGTAGAATCCCCTGGAAGGGTTCCAAGAGGAACTTTGAGAATATAAAAGAGATCTCGAAGAAACTTTCCTGAAAGGTTCCAAGTGGAACTCCAAATTAAACAGGGGTGAACCCTGAGGGACGGTTGTGGTTAGAACCTCAAGAACATGTGAGGGTTCTTTTCTGAATCATTCTTAGAGGGTTCCATGGTTCTTAGTGTAACCTTCAAAAAGGGTTCCACCTAGAGCCAAAAAGGGTTCTCCTATGAGGACAAGTCAAAGAACCCTATATGGTTCTAGTTAGCCCTTCTATTTCGAAGAGCGTAGTCTGGATGGCCCAACAAAAAGGATCAGATGACTGGATCTCTGACACAGAAAGAGAAAGAGACCGAGAGAAGAGAAAGAGAGGGAAGAGTGAGGAAGAGTATGGCCTTGCTTCAAATATCTTGCATCCTGTTGTGATGAAGGATGATCAAGTATAGCAAAAAGCATATAGTGTTGTGCAGAAAGTGCATTGTTTGTTCAAAAAAAAAAACAAGAATATCTTTGCTTGTTTGGCTGAATGAGGAAGGCTGAAGGAAACATTTTTGAATAGATTACTGCAAGACATCATGCCAGGGCTGGCATTTTGTACTGAAATAGCGTCTTGCTCATGTTAATGGAATTTATTAATCTTGTTATGATTCCAACGTTCTTGAAGATAACTCAGGCAATGAGTAAAGATGGTGTTCACTGCAGCTGAGAAAGCAGGAAATGAGACAAATCATCATTTCCAAATGACAATGATGAAATCTTGACATTACCCAAACACAGATAGTGGTAATACAATACCTCATAACTCACCCAAATATAGCCTGTATCAAACCTTTCAACTGCTTTATGGTCTCATTTTCCTCATATTACTATTTTCTGACTAGATGGAAGTCCCTCATCTGTGCACACTGACAGCATCAACTGACAGTGATGTTGCGATCTTGCTGCTCTCTCACTTGCAGTTACACCCTGAGAGAGAAAGAGAGAAAAAAGGAAAGAATAGAAGAAAATGATTAGGGTTGAAGTTATTTTCAAATGGGGCTCCACAGGCAATGAGCAAGCATCCATTCATCTAGCGGTTCGCCAGAGCTGAGAAAGCAGGAAATGACACAAACCATCATTTCCAACGGATAATGATGAAAGCCTTGACATAACCCAAACACAGATTCCAGTAATAGAATACCTCATAGCTCATCCAAATATGTGCTATTTCTCCCTTTGATTGTGTATGTGAATGTTTCCGTCTCCATGGTGATGATACAATCAGCTCCCAGTGTTTTGGCTCAGGTGCTATGAAAACAAGACAAGTTAATCCTTAATCCTACTTGGTGGTTTTGAATTCACTGACAATGACTCTGGCCGCCTTAGTGAAGTAAGGGGGGTAGCAGGGGTTACACAAAGTTTCACTGCTGGTTCTAATTAGAGGAGACGCAAATGGAATGACAGCTCTGTTTCATCTGGCCTCGGTGCTAACTGCAGTGTGAAATATCTTGAGGTTTTAATAGAAAGCAAGGGTTTTTTCATGTATTTTCTTTTTGTTTAGCAGAGCCAGTAAAAGGGATTTAGATTTAGATTATGTAATGGCTGGATTTAGTTTCATTCAGTATTGTTTAACATGCGGGCCAGTAAGCAGAATACTGAAACACACTAAACAATGGATTCTAAAATAGGAATATATATATATATATATATATATATATCTTGTCAAACCATATATAAAGTGGTAGGGGCTCCCTGCTCTGTTCAACATGATCATCCACAGCCAAGAAAGGGACTTCCACATTACTCCTAGAGGAGATGGCCACAGATTTATGTTCTTTCCGGACAAGCCTTTATCGACTTGAATGGCAGCTGATTTTGATGTCAGCTTTCTTCACTAATGCTTTACAGCCATTTGAAGATAATGGTACAGTGCAGCAGACAAGTGGCAAAGAAGGTAGGGGAGAACTGGAGAAAATGTTACCAATAGTAGTAGCAAAGAGTGTTGTGATCGGGCCCTCTGCAATTTTAACCTCTTCAAATGACACCAATGTGATTTGGCAGTTACATTATATTGTTCAACCTCTCGAATTTGAAGCATATAAAAATGTATGTTAATTCATCAATGATCCAGAACAAGGACAAGGACAAGCAGATACTTTTCTCCACACTATTTATGATTTCCAGCCTGTTATTCAGACCGAGGATTCGTTTTAATAGTTTTACTGAAACCACTTACTGGTTAAATGCCCTATAAGTTCACGCAGGTCCCAGTGGGAGAGCTGCACCACCCTCTGTCTACGCTGACTCTCATTCCCACTGTCTAGAGCTGAGTGCTATTATGAAGAGACTAATATCATAAACATGTCATGTGCACAGTCTTATACTTGCAGCCTCTTGATGTTGATTTTAGGTTGTGGCCGTGACTTTACTCTAACCAAACATAATAACAACATCCAAATGCATACAGTGGATAACTATAATTAGCTTTGGAAAGGGCATTGCTGTAATCAAAGATATGTTTGTATCATTGTGGGGAGCTGAGGTTTACTGCTCAATCAGCCTATGTTTTATTCTTAGCTTCTTCCTCAACCTTTCTTGACTCCTCGTGCATATGAAGACGTAGGCAGCTTAGTCAGGTCATACTACCCTGTCATAACTACAATGGCATTACTCACCCCTCTTCCCCAAATCAACTGTTCACAATATAAGTGTAGACATGGAATTAAAGCAATTATGGCCTTTTTGCAGTGCTCTTGTGTCATGGTTAGCAATCAGTCAAGGAACAAAACAACCAAAAGCCTTTGATTGCCTGAAGGTTGAGGTCACAACAGATTTGTCTCAAAATAGGTGAAGTGCTACTCATGCTATGATGTTTTTGGTACAATGCTAACTCTATACTATAATTATGGGTTCGCGATATAAAACTTCACATATAAGCAGTCAGCACATCAATAGGCAAACATGGCAAGGTTACTATCCCCTTAGCCATTAAAACATTAATCAGTGTTTTAGTATAACTTTTCTGGAGTATTTTGACCTCCTGTCCCAGCCTGTCAGCTGAGTATAACAAAATTTTCTATTTTCAGTTTGAGGTCAGCTTTAGTTTAATTTGATAGATTGCGTCTTGCCAAATAACATGTTGCACATGGACACATGTGGGCTTTTAGGTGGCCTTTGATAAAAACCTGCAATTACCAGACACCAACAGTGTCAAGGTAACAGACAACAGCCAAGATTCTCACTTGCTTCTGTTTTTCTCTGGTCAGCCAACAATTACTATTTTCTTGCACTAACAACACAAATTAGGTAAAGAATGAACTGTTGAACTGTAATAACAGTGTGGACTGAAGTGCTTGTTTTTTTAAGTCCAGAGATTGTTGGACTTCATACTGTTTACTGATCATGCCAGCACTATATACTGTAACTGTTGTTATCACGTAAACCTGCGCTTCCCCCATTCAGCTACGGATTTAATTGGACATCTGCTGTATTTGCAAGTTGATCTCCACACAAACAACAACACCTAATAATAGTGTATATCTATGTGTGCATGTGTGCATGCATGTCCATACTTTTCTGTCTTTGTCTGTGTGCATCCACTGTGACTGGCCTCTCATCCAGGCCTCCCTGTGTGTGTGTGTGTGTGTGTGTGTGTGTGTGATAAGGTTCCATATGTGAGTACTTTAGAGACATTGAGCATTAACGGTTTCACATCCAATGCAAAACTAATCTGTTTGCGATTTATATGTTTTATCCATTTAAATAAACATTTTCAAACATCTAACTTGAACCACATTTATGTACCCCAGGCTTCATATATATGTTGTGTATGCACAAAAAGCACACACACATTTCCATGCCAGGCCTGGGATTTATAAAAACAAAAACTTGATGTGTTGCAGTGCATTCTTACATATTGCCATGAGTAGGTATTTGAGGGGAATTTTGGTGTGTGATATAGTGACACCCAATGGTAAAATAAGCTAATGATAAAAATTGCAAGGTACCAGCCCTTTTACTTCACTGCAGGTATACTAATATTCATGTAATTTAGAGTGGCCATCATAACATATAATGATGAGTAGAAGGAGGTCTCTGGGAAGCTCTGTGCTGTTATGATTTTTATTTTTTATTTAACCTTTATTTAACCAGGCAGGTCAGTTAAGAACAAATTCTTATTTACAGTGACGGCCTGGCCAAAGGTCCTCTTGTAGGGTGAGGGGAAAGTAGTGAAGCAAGCAAAAGAGACTAAACAAGACAAACAAAAAACAATCCAGATAAGACTATCTGACACAGATGTTAAAAACCATGATATGGAATATAAACATTGCAGAGGCAGAGAAAAACCAACACAATTTGGGACCTAGGAAATATTTAAACCACATATCAAACAAACAACCAAATGATCTCACTGACCAACATTATTGTGTTTGTATGTTTCTACTTTTATCCATATGAGAGGTTTTTAGTGGTGAATCTATGCAAAGATTTGTAAATATGCTGGTTGTAGATCCACATTATATAAAGAACTAATTTAACTTTTCAGATAGAACCTTTGAATTTTACAAGGTCAGTGTGAGTGTATTCATGCTTTTTTTGTGTATGCATGTCTGCATGTAGTGTGCACAAATATTCACACATGTATATTTGATGGTGTAAGAAGAGTTGTCTATTTTCATTTCTGCACTTATGGCCATGTGTGCTCAGATGCTGAATTTCATCTTGCCTTTCTTGGTGTGTGCGTTTGTTTGCATCTGGGCCATGAGTGGCCTGTGCTTGTACATGTGTCTATGTGTCTGTGTTCAGAAATCATCATCAAAATAGCTCAGCCTCATCATTCAACTATAAACAATGGGGACAGAAAGCCCTGAAGGATTATTGCCCTGCTTTCCTCTGTTGTCTAATATGAAAATCCTGTCAAAAAAGTGATCATCAAGGCCAGGATGGGAGTCACATGAAGGGAAACTGCCTCTTCACGGAGGGAATGTTGTTGTTTTTGAGACTTATCTCATTAACACTATATCATATATAGATGCATGTCCTTCGATCAGTTTTGTGCAAGAGAATTGATATCCCCCTCAAGTCCTGTACATCTTTCACTCATAGCTTTAGAAGTCTTGAGGGGGAAATAACATATATATAACTCTTCAGACATAACACATAATGACACGTTTTTGTTGCAACAATCTGGTGACAATCTGTGGCCTATAAAGGTGAATGGAAACTACTTCAGATAATATACATATAACACATATAGACACAACACAACACAATAACACATTTGCGTGCCAAAATAGCAGCATAACTTCTACATATATTTACCTTGGCCTCTATAAAGCTACATACTTCTTCTCTTGATACAAAACAGCCTTTTCTGTTTTGTAAGTTGTCTACGCATGTTATCTTATGCCAGCTTTTGTAAAACCTTCTTGTGGGAACATCAATGTGCAGGGAACTGTCCCCTGATGTATGCCAAGCTCTTGAGCATGCAGTGAAGGTCTGGCAGCTCTCAAGCCCATGTAGGTCAGAGTGAAAAAATAGCATCCTTGTTGTCAGCCCCTCTTACCTGTTGGTTTTTCTGCCACTTGAAAGAACATGGCCCAAAAAGTAGGCTGAGAGGAGGTCAGGCCAACCTTGAGCTGTAAGAAATTGTAGAAGAACGTTATTTTTGGTATGTATGTCTTGAACATACATCTTAAATGGGATGAAGTACAGCTGGTGATGGTAATTTCACTCCAAATAATGCATTATATACAATAAGAAGTATATTTTGAGTGAGACTGGCTGCTTGAGAAAGTTCTATACAAGAAAGTGTGGGTCATGGTATCAAACCAAAACATACAGGGTGGCTAAAAAAACATGTTTCAGGCTAAAGTGCCATGGTAATGTTAGGTACAATGTTTGTTTTTGCTCCAGTTGGGTTTTATGGTGGATATACCTGTTTGACCAATGTTTAAGATGTATTCCTGTTGCATTTGTGGAGAATCTGTACAATCTCTAAAGGCGTATGTTGTACATTGCAAACTGCATTGCAATGAACCCTGTTGTATTTTCAAGTGTGTTGGAATTGGTTGTAAGCAGGTGTTTTCTGGATATGCAGCATTAAAATCTCACTTCTATCGCCACCATAATGGCACGTCGTCGGTTTCTGAGGATATGGCTTTAGTAACATTAAAATGCACAGTTTCACTTTGTGAACGCCAGTGTGATGGAGTCAAAGAGTTGGTTGCTCACCTAAAGGAGCACATAGTAGAGGGACATCCTGTGAACTGCCCAGTGAGAGGATGCAGAACTGTGTTCACTGTAAAATCTTCATTTACTTCCCATATGTCCAGAAAACACAGACATTGTTCTGTAAATGTGATTTGTGGCTCATACAAAGATGCAAATTCCGAATGTCCTTCCACAAGTGAGCATAGTGCCACTACCATACAGGAAACTGCCAGTGTGTCAGATGCTGAGGAAACTATTGCGGACAATCTAATTTCAGTGACTTGTATCTCAGAAATGTGTGTATGTTTTACATAAAATTACAGGGACAACATCTTATTCCAGCATCTACTATTCAGAACATTGTTGAAGAGATCAGAATATACATGAGTTGGGACAGACATATACTTTGAATAGATTAAACTTGCTTCTGAAAGATTTGTCAGTATTGGATGAAGACATTGTAAAAATCTGTGATACAATGAAAGAATCTGACTTGTTCTCAGCTTGCCACACAGGGCCTATGAGAACAGCATACTCTAGCACAGTGCTTTAAAGAAATGTTTAAATATGTTGATCCCAAAAGGGTATTTTTGGGCTGAGATGAGAACAGAACAGAAAGATTTGCATATTATCTTCCTGTGTTAAACACTTTGAAGAGTATGCTAGAGTCAGATTTTTGGCTGGGGCTCATGTCAGTACATCCTAATGATGTTTCCATACCAGATGTTCTCTGTAACAGCCGTGAGACTAAGATGTTGAAATCCAACACCTTTTTTCAGGAAAACCCAACTTGTCTTAAGCTGGTCTTATACCAGGATGCATCTGAGGTGGTTCTGCAAAAAAGAAGCACAAAATTTTGGCTGTGTAAATAAATACAAAGATTCCTGTAGATGTGCAATATAATGGGATAACATATAAGAAGGGCCAATTTGTTGTCACTAGGACTGATGACTCAGTGGAGTTTGGTGAGCTCATCCTCGTTGTAGTGAAAGATGATTCTGCACTTCATTTTCTGATGAGAGTATACTCAGCAGAATTCCTTCCATACTACCACATGTACTCAGTGAAAAATGAAAGTGGAAGATTGCAATGCCTACACATTACTGAACTGATTGACATGTGGCCATTATCATCTTACATGAAAAATGGATACCAGGTAGTCCCATTGAAGCACAGTGTATTGTCAGAGTAGATGCTTAGATGTCAGTAAAGGCCAAATTCTTTTTTTGTGCTTGTGTATCTACCAGATATGGCCAAATCACAGATACAGAAGATAAGCAGTGCCATTGCTGCAGTGTTGCCAGATCTTCCTGTCGCAGTTCTAAATTCAGTAGAAGATACTTTGAAGGCACTTGGTGCAGCGACCACAGATGATCTGCAGTACATTACAGAAGGAGACTTGCTGCCAGTGTTGAAGCCAATCCAAGCCAGAAAACTTGTTGTTGCCTGGGCCCAGAACAGTAAGTGTATTGAAATTAACACAATTTCATAACATTTAAAAATTGCCATCACACCAGAGCACAAACTGTCTATAGTAATTTATCAATACATTACATTTTCAACAGAGCAGCATAATATCATTCAGGGTTTAATGTTTTTAAATCTCTTTTGTTCTTCTGTTACAGACTCCACCACTCCAACTCCAACCTCAGCGTGTCCCTCTCCAGTGTCCGTCTGTTCCTCTCCACCCTCGGCCTCTCCCTCACCAGCATCATCCACAACCACCTCATCACCCTCGGGAGGCTGTTCCACTTTTGTGCCAAACTGGGTAGACAATTTCCAGATACCATGGCAGAAGCTCCCTGAAGAGTTTGGAAAGGGAGAGAAGACCTAGTCTCCGCGACTATGACGAGAGATGGTAAGGATTGTGGTTTCTGAAATTATGAAGATGTGTAATAATCCAACCAAACGCAACACTACAGAGATAGGCAAAAGAATGGTGGCCAAGTATCCAAAATCTCAAAAATAAAAGCAATAGTTCACTTCAGGCCGTGGTATATGGTTATTATATCACAGCATTGTTCGGCCCGCCCCTTAGCTGTGATATAATATACCATATAACCATATACCACGGCCTGTCGTGAGCTATTGCTTAAATATATATATAGATATAGTCGAGTGGAAGAAAAAAAAAGAAAGTACTCTCAGTCAATCCCAGAGTCCTCACTCTGATTGCAGACCTTGCAGACCATGAGTGGACATAGACTAACCATAACCCTTTACGGATGAGTGTTTTGGGACAGTGTGTTAAGGTATATTGCATGGTGCATATACTGTAGATAGGTATTTTGTTGTTCAAATTGTACAAAGTAGTACAAGTACATTGAAATTAACAGGTTCATTGCTCTGAAAGCCAATGTAAACCTTTCCTTGAAAAGTGTCTGGTACAGTTTGTAAAGGTACATGTTCAGCTTAACTGAATGAGGTCAATGGATTTGTGCTGCATACTAGTTGAGGCAGTATGCAGCACAGTTCTAGGAATTTCTTAGATGATAATTTTCTCTTACAGTTATTGAGGTTGTAATTGTTTTTGTGATTTATGAAGTAAAATTCCAAACCTTTGCTGCTTACGGTTTCATAGAAATGTAGAAGCTTTTCTTTATTTCAAAATGTAAGATGTATAGGTTTTTTATGGCTACTAGGTACATTGAGCACTTTAAAACATCAATTTACGCTCAAAATACTCTAGTCTGGCTGAAGCTCTGTGTTTCCCCTGATGGCACGATTAAAGAACTGAGCTGGTAAGTTGGCTGCATATTTAAAATCCATCATTTATATACATCGGATTTTCATTCTGAGTCTCAAGTATTGTTTCCCTCTTCCAATAGGCCGAGCCAAACATGTCCAGTGGTCCCGAAATTGAGTGGTCCTCAACTGACATTATCTTGACATTATTACCTCTCCAGGTAAGATATATAAGTCTAGAGATAGTTGATTGATTGAAATGATTCAACTGTAAAAAAAAAAATCCCCCAAAACTCCTTGGCCCAGTCTAAAACTATCAAGTTCCACTCAGCGTTGTCCTGCTGCTGGAAGTTCTCCTCCCTGATCCTTCAGTGTGGACCTGTTTCTTCATTCAGTCAGGACATTTATGGTGAGTGATTCCACACAAACAGGTTTTCTATCATACACACTTTCAGTACATATTGACTTTAGTGTAGTGGTATATACTGTGCACTGTTAGAAATGTTTCTGCCAGTAGAGATTTAGTAAAGATTTAGAAATGGAACTGCGGGCCACTAATCAGTTTTAATAGTCACAATAACTTAACTTCTTTTTTGGGATGTTACCGTCTGCGAAGTGACATTACCCCAACTGCTAGCAGAGTCTATATTGACACGTCATATAATCATCAAGTGGAAAATAATTTTTCCCATGACGCACCATGCGGCCGGGGGCAGAAAGTGGCAAATTCAGGTCACTCACTCACTCAGGGATGGTTTGCACGGAGCCTGTGCTTCGTCAGATGGGCGCGGCGTGGGTCTGCACAGGATCTGTGCTTGTTCTTCTGTGCATTGAACAGCTGGCTGTGCAACTGTCATTTGGCGATGCACAGACCAGTGAACCAGTAGCGTTGCACTCCATCCAGCAGAGCCTTCCATTGTGAAAGCTAAAGTGAAACTTAAAATTCTACAGTTTGCTCCAAATTTGCATTGCATTTAATGGTGTTTGTAGAGAGTAATTCAACACTTTTTAGTTATCATAGATGCTTAAAACTGTTCAACACTCATAAGTGCTGGGCAAAGACAGCCATATTGCCCCCTGTTTACCATTGATTCAGCTAGAGACAATGCTGTCATTGGCAAGTAATTATAACCCACGACAGGCCTTACTATAGTAAAAATGTAGCCAAAAATAGGTGTTTGAGAGTGTCCTTTTATTTATAAATATATTTTGCAATATCGCCCACCACTACTTTAGTGTAAATGAAACTACTTTTGATCCTGTGATTGTTCTCTCTGCTCTCTTCCTGATGCTGGTGTTAGGTCCTGGGATCCCGATCCATTGCGGTAACTCATTCCACCCAACCTGGCGGGATCCTTCGATGTCGACATACTGCTCTCTTGCTGCTCCCTTGCCTCAACAGCTACAGGAAGGCAACACCTTGGAAACATCTTGACAGCTTGTATGTATTGTATGTATTTTTATTTTTTTTTCAGGATCTTTTTTGATCATTAAATTATTAAATACAACTTTTGCCTTGCATATAGTTTTTTTTTTTTTTTTTTTTTTTTTTTTGAAAGTCTGAATGCTATTTGCAAAAAAGAGGACTTAAAAAAGAAGAGGAAGATTATTGCGGGATCATGCTTTAATAAAGAGGTGCAGAGTGCAAATGCAGACGTTTCAGTCTCAAGCGACCTTCCTCAGTACCTGAACACCATTCCCAAATGTGTGTTTTGTTTACATTTGCATTATTATTTGAGTTATTTGTGACAGCACCGACAAGTCTGAGTGCAGTGACCATATTACGACTGAATTATATACAGTATCTTTCCATAACTCAGGGTGTGCTTTTGAATATTGTGGACACCATGCTTGCTAGATTTTATCCCAAATTTGCATAATAGTCCCCAGACCTCAGAATACAGTGTCATCCTTTTCATCACTGAAGAGGAAGTAGAAAACCTTTATCTGCAGCAAAACATCAAATAAACCACAGAGCCTGATAGTCTCACCAGGAACTGTCAGACCTGACACATCTCACATCATAGTGTGCAACTAACAACCTGGAACTGAACACACTCAAAACTGGAGATTAGGTTTGCTTCTGAAGGAACCCGCCTGGCCATCACCCCCTAGAGATCAATGCTCATTTATAAACTCAGCTGAGTTGCTGAAGTTCTTAGGGTCTATAAAAAAAGAACATCTCCTGCTTGAGAGCCCACCAAAGGATGTTCTGCCTGCAACAAATGAAGAAGCCCAGTAAATAGCGAGTTATAAAACTACTGAGAGACGTTAGGAACTAAGGATAAGCCAGACTGTGTTCAGAGTAGCACAGGCAACTTTAGCTGTATTTGGTGTTGAGAGCGGGTGTCGAGGGGATTGGTTCTGGGACGCAAGAATTTACTACTAAGCCTTCTGGAGGTGTCGTGGGCCAAATTCAACAAAACATCTGTGAGGGGAGGAGACCACTGCACTCACACACTCCACCCTATAACACTTAGATTAGGTGGCTAGTCAATGGTGCTGCCTGTCTGATGGTCCTATAGTTTTATGACAGCACAGCCTGATGTCCTCTACAGTCACTAGTACATCATTCCTTAGACATCTGAATTGGACTTCTGCATGAATGCCCACCTTGGATTATGGTACAAAGGACTACATAATCAAATCATGAGTAATTCTGGTCTAATTTACCATGCAGTCATCAAAGTATTATGTTTGTGTTTTTCTTGTCCCTTTGTGACACACATACTTAGATGGTAAATGGGTTGGACAGTGAAGTGCAGAGTATGAGTATTGGAGAACTATTTGTGGACGAGATGGATTCATACAACGGACAAGTGTGTGGGTGTCTGAACTCATGAGGGAATTTTCCTTGGATAGGATGTCAGAGTCGGCGAAGGAGATTGGACAGCTCTCAGAAGTGCAGGTTGTCTCACCCTGACGTGAGTCTCAGAATACACACCATTGTGCGGATGTAACAGGACAGACTTCAACAGCAGTCTCTCTGGAACTGTTTATGCACTGACAGATGGGATTAGACCTTTGAAGCTGTCTACTGTTCACCACTCTGCAGACACTGACCTTAACATTACAGCTGTACGTGCCCAAGCTGACTAAGGTGGGGAAAGGGGTTCAGTTACCTATCTTGCCATTGGTCAGATGGTTGCACGCTATGGTTGCAGATATGGGGAAGTGGCACCGTTTGCCTCTTCCCAGTCTGTTTTTTTTGTCTGCAAGCGGTAAGTCATGTTGTAAGCATTGGTCTGTATTATTTTGTCAATAAACTCATGCATTTGTCGATTTTTTTTTACTGTAGAGGAATGTCAGCCACTTAGCTAGTCAAAATAGTTTTGTGGTTGTTCCATGTCTAAGTGTTTAATTCCCATTTTTCTACACAGCAATGACTAACGGTGAAGCATGCAGCTGAAGTGCAGTGTCTTGTCTATTCATTGTCAAGTACATATCTTTATTGTTAATTGTTTTTATTGTTGATAATTGCTCTGGAAAAGAAGAAAGCTCAGTCTATCTTTATTTTTTTTCTGCAAGTGAGCTGTTTTTTTAATCTGCAAGCAAACTGTGAAGCATGCACCCAAGCTAATGTACACCAATATCACCAAGACAAACTTTGGTAAATACCTTTGGTAAATAAAGAGATTCTTATAGGATACTACAAAAACAGCATTTTCAGTTTCTATATGATAGCGGCTCTTCAATTTGTAACCCTGAAGGAGTAGTTTCCTTATAGATAACAATTTGCATAGGAAATCAATGTAATCAATAAAGCAGTCCATTGCAAAAAAGACATCCAGTAAAAGTCATCCATGTCCTAAATGACATGACAGCGGTTTTACAAAGTTAGACATATAGACTTAACCAGAGTTTAAAATAGACTTAACAACACACACACATACACAAAAACACTGCAATGCACAGCACTGCAGATCAAGGGATAGCAAGTGAGTTCATACTGGAGTCGTAGAGATGACAGTAATCATCTCCTTATTTTATGACTCATGATACTTATGTCCATCCTCCATGTTGTTATAAGAGAGTCACAAAAATACCAATATAGTTGATATCACATGTATGTTTGCAAAAGATGACAGCAGAGGGAAGCAGAGAGCAAAATGATGCGGATACCAATGTACAGAAATTCTCCATACATCAGCTATAGAGCCTGACTTCTTTATGGCAGTGGTTCTCAAAGTGGGGTCCGGGGACCCCCAGGGGTCCTTGAGGGGGTTCCAGGGGGTTCAAGGGGGTCCCCAGCAAAAAGGGGAATAATGTATTTTCACTATAATTCCATCCATAAGTAACACAATGACAGAATGTATGACTATTTTGGTCATGGGTTTCATACCCTTTCTGTAATAAAACATCTAAAAGCAAAAATCTTATCAGATGGGGGACCCTGGGACAAAATCTTATCAAATGGGGGTCCGTGGTATAATTTGTGTCAGTTTAGGGGTCCTTGACGTGAAAAAGTTTGAGAACCACTGCTTTATGGGAGCAGAGGAAGAAACCATTCAATGGTGTGTTGGTGCTCTCTGCTGGACAAAGAAGATACTGGAGAGAGAGAGAGAGAGAGAGAGAGAGAGAGAGAGAGAGAGAGAGAGAGAGAGAGAGAGAGAGAGAGAGAGAGAGAGAGAGAGAGAGAGAGAGAGAGAGAGAGAGAGAGAGAGAGAGAGAGAGACTCTAACCCTCTAACCCTAACTCAACACATAAGTCAAACAAGTTATATACATCACTGCTGCAATAAATCACATACACAGAAATTACTAAATCCCATGTACATTACCTGATAGGATACAAAAAAAATACTGTGTCACTGATCAAAACTATGCCACCCTGATAGCAGAGGGAAAGTATCTGGTCTGAAAATCTATGAACCCTTTGTCTGTGTTATTGCTGCATGTAGTCTCCCAGCCCTGCTAGATTTAATGTTTCACTGTCAAACCTGTTTTTAAATTGGCTGAATGTCTTTATTAGCCTGTGCCAATATTATAACTGTAAAAGATGATTCATTAAATTATGTCAGTACTGTCACTGCTCTCTGATCTTGAAAGGGTATTAATTACATTTGTGAACAGCGTTCTTGATAAAAGGGATAACAATATGTCATGTTCAATCATGTTTTCAATGTACTTCAGGGATTCTTGACAAGGGATTCTTGGAAATAGTGGGGGACTTTTCAAAAGTAAAATAAAGAAACAGCTTACAAACCCCCACACCGCCAGATAGACACTTCATGCTCTTATCTATCAAACCATATTTCTGTACAACCTCCTGCATCTAATAAATGTATTTATAAGACAATGTATTTTTCAGAATATTGCCTGGATTTTGTCAGTGCCAACAGATGTAATGAAATGATATTAATCTGTATTATTTTATCCAAAAAAGCCCTTTTTTCCAACTGTCCACACTTTATAAGTATACTATTTAAATCAAAGACACAACATAATACATCTGGTCATTAACAAAAACTTTTGTCTTTTACAAAGACATTTAGAGAGTGGCATGGTGGTTACCAGTGTCGCATCACAGCACACAAGTTCTGGGTTCAATCTCCGGCCCTTTGCAAAGACATGGAAGACTTTGCTCATGCTGTAGGAAAAGAGTAAAGTTATCACCCACTGGAAAAACACTAAATTCCCCGTAGGTATGAGTGTGTGTCTGTCTGTTTGTATTACCTCTGTGATGGACTGGCACCAGGGTTTCTCCCTGCCTTCCGCCCCAAAGCATGCTGGGATAGCATTGAGTCCCACATGACCATGAAAACGATTAGGCGGGTAGAGAAAATGATTGAATGAAAGGTTGGAATAGTAAGCCTTGTAATAAATCAACAGGAATATTTCTTAAAAAATTGATCACAATCACAGCCCATCTAATGATCCTAACTTATCTGATGGTGATGAAAAGATCTGATGTTGCTCACAAACACAATGAAAAGAGACAAAATTATGATAAAGACATCAGTTTAATGATTTGTATTTGCAACATTGTTACTACTGTTTTATATAGCTGAACAAAATCCTGTATAGTGCAATTGCAGAATCATTGTGGGGCGCTGTGGCACCACCGAGATGTCAATAAAAAGATAAATGCATCACCTCATCATAATTTCATAGAAGGCTAAAAATAGGAACATAAACCTGATTTGCGATTATATTATCTGAACATAATGGCAATCTGTAACACCACCTGAAGGCAAGAGACTGATACATTTTTACTTTTTAGTGCAAAGTTGAAAATTCACACACATATTTCAGTGTGAGATGCTTCACTTCTGTGTCAGAGGAGGGAAAAAAAAGTGTCACCTTGTTTTTGTAATGGCATTTCTACTTTATTGGACAGTACAGTGGAAAGAGACAGGAGAGGGGGAAGAGAGAGAGGGATGACATGCAACAGTCCGGTCCCAGGCCGGATTTGAATCCAGGACGGTTACATAGTACACGCCTTAGCCAACAGAGACACCGGAACGCCTCATTTACCTTGTTTGGACAGTTTCAACTTGTATTCAGTTGTCTCAGGACAACTGGTTTTACAGGTAGAGATCAGATATGAAAACAAATTCAAAATGGAATTCAAAATATGTCACCTATCATAACTGATAATATCATAACCCTCATTTTTAATATTTTGATTACTATTGCAATCATCATTTATTCATTTTCTGTAATAACAAACACTTTTCTCTATGGGACAATTTTTGCCTCAGTTCTCAAGAATCACCAATTTAGAGGGTGAATTTTTGAAGAAATTTGCAAAACTTTATTTTAAAAAGAGTTTTATTTTCAAGGCCTCTGTATGCACTGCCATGTGAACAATTGGGAATTTTACTAGGGTAATGAAAAGTTTCAAAAAAGTATTTTCCATCTCTAACATTTGAGAATGTAGGCTACACATACCCAATAAATGTGTGCATACACATCCACATGTCACGCTCTTTGAAGAAAAAACAAACAAAACGAGTTTCAACATATAGATGAGGGGCTTGTGGCCATATTTTTAATTAAATGGGTCCAGTGAATACCAAGACCAGACACTGCTCTCATTCTGTCTGTTACATTATTCTAAAAGGGCAACCACCCCTGAGCACCCTCTACTATCCCTCCCACATGAGCCTGCACCCTGCCCTGTGAGTGGGTGACTGGCTGGCTTTGTCCCTCACAGCCATAACAATAAAAAGTCAAATTGTCCCTTTAGGTTTCCTCTAATGTTGCAAAAACAATAATTTTCTCGGGGTGTGATCTTCAGGCAAAATTAGAGTTTAAAAGTGCCCTTCAGACCGATAATTTGATTGCAGCTTGCCTTTCCTTAGTGTTTGCTTCAGATGATTGAACATCGCTTATGAAATGTTTGCTCTATCTGAAAGGGTCACTTGCGCACCTTGAACAGAAAGGGCAAAGCCGCCCACCGCACCCCGCCTACCCATTCCACCTTGTGCTTACCACTGCTTGAATTAGTGAGGCTCTAATAGTTCAGTATAGGACCACGAAAGGCTTAAATCTCTAAAAACCTCACGTAGCCTATATAGCCACAATGTCTCAAGCCATTCGATTCTGGCAGATTGATAAAGTCCTCACAGGTTTAATATAGGAGTCATATAAGACTTCCATGAGTGTAATAATGGATAGGAAAACTCCAAAATAGCATACATACAGTACACACTCCTAAAAAGTTAACATACAAAAGGATGCAGAAACCATCCGGAGCATCAATCCCATTCCAAACATACAGATAGCTTATCAGCCAATCTTTACAAAACTAACCCTAAAGCAATTTAGGGCTATCCTACAATAGCCTACAAGCTTAGTATGACAATTAAAAAGTGATAAAGTTGACAGTAATGTAAGTAGGCAGCCTACTGCAGTACTTCCCAAGTCACAAAGTGCTCTGAGAATCATTGTATGAAAATAAGGAAGTGCTCAGGAAAACAACCGCTCTTTAGTTAAAAGAACTACAATCCCCAGGTGAGGCAGAACTAGAGCTTCCTGTTTGCAGAATCGGAACTGTTCCGAGGCAGTTGAGTAGAATTTATTCGTTTGGATGAATTAAGGCGGCATGAGTAAACAAACTCTGGGCTACAATAAAACTAAAAGCGCTGTGTTATTTCTTTAAGCAGGGTTGAATGTCTGACGCCTCCCACATGCAGGCTACACGTCCTGTCCGGCCAGAGTCATTTAACAGCATTGTGGAAAAACGTAGTAACAGCCAGGGTTTTTAATAGTCTACAAGATTATGTCACTAACTAATTTCACGGCTGATGCTTCTGCATGCTTGTGGGATCTTATAAACGAAGTCACGTCTTGTAGTGGCTTGTAGCCTACATAAAATTGTAGTTTTGTGTTTTATGTTAATTATTCGTCTGCAAGCAACTCAGACATACCTGACTCACTTCTACCTGCGCACTACAGTAGCCTGTTTAACTGATTATTTAGACTTTGATTTGACAGCTCAAGCAAAGCTCGTGCTTTAAAAACCATATCTGCAGAACTTCTAATAAAAACTGAACTAAACTGAAAAACTTACATTGGAAGGTTAATTCTGAGTATTTAGGGTTTTGAAATAAAAAAATGTTGGCCAAACAAAATCCTACCCTTGAAAAACAGTAGGCTATTGATTGATATCATGCTAATACCCAACAAAGTTATAGCCGAGATTAAGACATTTTAAACAAATGTCAAATCTGTGGTGACTCGGCAGTAATAGGCTAAACATAACAACAACCACAAACACTGGCTTTGGTGGACCATTTCCCCTGTTTTTGGTCAATGACTGCCAATAAATAGTTGCGTTCATTTGGGCAAACTCAGCATTCCGGACAGGGAATGTAGCAATATTGGAAATAAACAAAACCAGCGCCTCTGTTTGACACCAATAATCATAACATATACGTTATGATTATCGATAACTGTGTAAGATTTCAGAATAATGGGGCATGAAAACATTTCTGAAACTATTTACCAAGCCTGGTAAAAATATATCTACAACTTTACATACATGGTATCTCTATTCAGGAAACAATGGCTCGTTAGCTAAATAATTCTAATGTCTTTTCAGGAATAAAGATGGAAATATGCAAATATTGCTTAATAAGCTGTGTACAGTGTAGCGCTGCTGCCTGCTGTTACAGTGGCATACTCCAGTTTTAAGTTTCACATGAGAATGTTTTCCTTTGGGCAATTTCCAGTCTCTCCTTTCCCGGCGTAACTTTATAGTCGCGCAGCCCGTTTTTTTCTGCCTTCTTCCCAGAATATTTTTTCATGTAGGCTAATATAGCTGGCCGGCGCTGCAATTTCGGAATCTGCCCTTGTATATGGCGGACGAAAATTTCCACAGGAGGAACCGCAACACAAACCCCTGTGCAAGGCAGAAACGGAGAGCCTGCACGGACCGAAGAAAACCTCGCGAAAACCCTGGATCCACAATACGCCACAACCCTTACTGAAAATGTAACGTAGCGGCGTTGCGGAAATAAAGCTCTTGAGAAATTTAACATTTGGAATTTCTAATAACTAATTTACAATTTTGAGGAAGCAGTTGTGCAGTCACCTCTGGTCGGGGGAGGAAGATTTGTGGAGCGGGAGCCGACTCGCATGAGCTGCATCGTTTTGGGAGGTACGTCAAACCACTCTTTTGTATTTTTTTTTTCTGAATTAGAAATCGTAAATTTTAAATTCTCGGAGGCGGCTGTTAAGTTTTCTCATCCCTCCGGAATAATGAGATGTGGCGGTCTTTTGCACTAATGCACGAAATGTTGCCACTAAACCGGGGTGCAGGCGTTTGAAGCTATCCGAAATAGACCTAATCTGTTGATTTTTTTTTTTTTTTGACAGAAATTTCGAAATAAAGTTTTCGTCTAACTGCTAACTGGTCGACTGTGCACCCAGGTTGTTCATTTAAAGCACTTAGGAGATACGGTTTGTAGTCCGACAGAGCAAGGGAACAAGCGATAGTGGCAACATGAAGGACGATGAGGGGAGGAACAATCTGAAACACAAAAACCTCCTGCAGCCATGTTTTGTGAATTTTCCTGCAAATTTGACCAGGGCTCCGCAGTTCATCCCATAAACTCGCATGGCAGCACTTTTACCACATCTGATCACAATGTACTGTACATTAACGGGAAAAACGCATAGAATATCGCCATGTCAAATATTTTTTTTACTTCTATTTTCAAAAAGATTCAGGATTTCAATCTTTTCTTTGTGTAATTGGCGCCACCTGTAGGCAGTCATTTTGGGGAAATTAAGAAATTGTAATTAGACTAGTTTGAGACTTGTTTATTAAAGCGAATGGCCGTTTATGCGAATGCAAACACATGTCAAAGCGCCTTTGACATAGGTAGTCATCACCCGTAATCGATGTTTTGACGTTTCCTCGAATGAAAATGAACACTACCTCCTGCTTTTCATGCAAAATAGTGCAAACCGATTTTAAACTAGTATTCAAAGCAGTGAGCAAGTTAATTCTGTTCTTTATTACGTTTTCTTTTATTGTGGCCTGCAATTATTTTGCTAATCTTTTAAGCATTTTTAGAATGTTAGAAAAATATTTGATCTGTCATTTGAGGAGTCTTTTAATTAATATGCCTGTAGCCTACATAAAGATAAAGAAAAGAAAAAAGATGCAACAAATCCATCCTGAATATTGTCAGATTATTCTGTTTTTGGCTGAACTACAGCAAACACATTCACTAACTGTATGTGTGTTTCTCCTTGTGTAGGCTACCTGTGTGTGTGTGCATGTGTGTGTCATGGGTATGCATATGTGTTTGGTCAACATGGAGCAATCTACACTCATATTTCTAGAACTTGGAAATGTTAAAGGAAAAAAATTGAACTAACAAAAGTGAACTGAACAGCACTGAAAGAAGGATGACCATGTCAGCACAATTTGAGGACAGGAAAAACAATCACAACCAGTGTCTCCACTGTTTATATTAATCCTGCAGATGCCAAACAGTTTCCCATCTTGCATGGCTTGCTTTTATTGTAATGTAAGGGAATCTGTGGGAGCCATTTTGCCGTTGGTAATTTTAATGTTGACCTTCAAATCTGTATAAATTTAAAGAGTTAGTGGAAATTGTATGTTTTGTATGCAAAATCAGGGTGTAAATTATGACCTTTCCGCAGTAATACTAATCAAAACATAGTAGGAGTCTCAGTTGTATTACGAAATTGGAGAGCGGCAACCAATTCCATGAGTTTAATAGGGTTGGATGTGTGCACCATATGAGTGATGGAAATGTTTATATGCAGAATGCCAGAATAACCAAGTAATAAGTTATAAAGCTCTCAGGAATAATGATGCAGTGTTTCAGTGAAAGACACCTTAAACTGTGATGATTCAGTTGTTGGGAGCTGTCATGTCGGACATTGGGAGTGTCCTGGTGTTAAGGAAGGCAACATGATTGCTGCTGGTCTATCAACAGTTAAACAAACAAAAGCCCTGTTACACTCAGGTTATTTGGAGAGAATAGTTTGGACAGAGGTGAAACTCTTCCCTCCAGACCCTGATGGACACAGCATGGTGAGGCTGGTACCACAGCCTCTGGGCTGATGTGTGAAACTGGATTTGGTACATGTGTTCTGTTTAAACAGTAAGGTGTATGGCACAAGTAGTCACTATCCTGGATGTCATGCCAATTCCTCTTTGTTTAAGTACAATTCCAACCCTATTATTTGGACTCAGCTGTGTCTGAAGAAACATTCAACCCTTTCAAACCTACCAGAACACCTTATGTTCCTGTAGTTTTTGTATTCTCAGTGGCATGTTGAAAATGTCCGAAAATGGCATCACTTAAATTAGACTCAAGGGAATGCTTTTCAGGGTTTGGGTATGCTGCATTAAAAAAATTCTGTGCATTCTGCACATATTTTGCCTGCCTCTTCCTTTTTAAAAATGAACCTTATTGGTCTCATGAATAATGCATAAGGACGTTCAATTGCTGCAGCAACGAAAATTAGGCCTGTTTACGTGCAGTGGTTATGTACACAGAAGCTTCTTTTTTCCTTGACCATTTTCTGAAGGTAGAGCAGAGCCTGAGTAGCTTTTCTGAAAATACAAATTTTCAGCAAAGCAAATCTCATTTCTTTGAGTGAAAAGGGGAGGGGTGAAACTCCCGCGGGTTTAATGAATCCATAAATCACAATAGTGCCAGGTTTGCTGCGCCTGCCTCAGTCTGCAGTGTAATTTTGATTTTCATCAAAAATTTAATCTGCCAGCCTACAAGGGTTTAGCAGCAGACCGGATGCCGCCCTGAATTTCTAATTTTAGGGGCCTGATCTTTCAGGATTTATTTTTGTATAATTCGAGTCTGCTTTTCAATATCTCTTGTTATTAAATTTTAATTCATGGCATTAACATATAGATTGAAAAGGTTTTTATGGGGGTTTTGGAGTGTACGCGGATGGAATTTTACTAGACGACACAGTTTCTTTTTCCAGAGCATTCTGGGTGTGTGTGTGTCGGGTGGGGTGGGGTGAGGGGGTGGGGGGGATTTATCCATTTCTCTGCATTATTGCTTTTTGAAATCATTGGTCGTAGACCGTCTTGGAAGACATTTATTACAGAGGACAGCAAAATGTGCATTTGATTAAGGAAAGAGGGAAAGCAAAGCATTTAGTGTGAAACAGGTTTTGGTCATCCCTTGCTACTCGCCACTGACTCTTCTCTGGATATTACAAACATGCAGTGAAACCAGTGAGGCAGTGAAGTGACCCCTCCACCCCCCGTTTCAGCTGATTCCTATTTTTAATCCCTCAGGAATAGTAACATTATCGTGAGCCTTACACATACTTCTGTTTTGTTTGTTTGGAATTTCTATTCCGATCTGCCTCCCATGCAAAGCACAATGATTTTGTTGAAGTTAAGAAAAATCTAAGGAAATAAAAGGAAACCTCTTAATATAAGTTAGAAACACAGGAACAAATTAGGTTTAACCAAGCGCAGTGATTGATTTACTTCATTGTTGTGCAGAGGCAGACACAGTACTGCCCACATATAGGCCAATTATTTTAAGTACCTCCACTAAGTGCAGAATTCTGAATAGAGGTACGTCCTAGAGATGTTTTCCTTGCATGCTAGCCTCCTTACTCTTTAACTCTAGATAAGCTGAGTGCAGTGGTTTAACACGTTGTGGCTAATATCCATTCACTGACATTTCACAAAACAGCTGGCCTGAATCATGAGAACAGTCTAGGCTATTCCAAATGTGCTTGTCTGTCGCAAAACTAGTTTCATAAATGGGCATAATAAACACCCACAATCCCATCTACACACTCTGCAAACTCTTAAGCTTTTTAGAATGATGCTTGCTATAAGTTGTTGAAATGTTCAGGTGCAAATGAAATTTGATGGAATAGTATAACCTTGGTTGATAGGGCCTTGAGAAATTGATAAGCTTTTCTATTGACTTTTGGTTTTGGTTGATTAGCTTGCGGTGTAGTTGTGAGCAACATCAGTGCAAACGTGCATCTGGTTTATGTCCTTAAGTAGCGCTGTGGTACTGTAGGTTACAACATCTTGATATCGAAAGCCTCAGTGACCATAAAAGAACAGAGGGCCAGATGGCTAGTTTTGCATTTTGACTTTGATTAGGGGAAAAAAGGCAACAGCCTGCACTTTACTTATTCATGCAGGGTATGCATTCAAAATATTGGACAGGAAATGTTTCATGGATAACAGAGTGATTGATCAAAATTCAGATGTGTCCTCGCCATAATTTCATTTGATTACAGATGAAAAAGGAAAGAATTTAGGTCAGTGAATTCTTGTTTTAGGAGGTGGCGAGACGCATTGCTTCCTAATTCTTATCCCCAGCAATATGACCTTTGCTCAAAAGCTTTGCACAGCTCTTTTGATATAAAAACCTGCTCAATATAAAACCTTTTGGCCATTGGTTGATTTCTAACAGTTTCAACCCGACAGGAGGTGAGGAGATCAATGCATCTCTTCTAGCATGGTAATTGTTTTATAGCCAATGGCCAAATGCAGTGTGCCATTTTCTATGGGTTTTACAAGTGCAGAGTTCTTGTATTTGTGCTGTCTTCATTTGTTTTGGCTGGCATTTAAGCTGACAGAAGGTCTTCGCCAAGTCTTTCATACTTTTAAGCAATGACACATTACTGTTTTTTTTTTTGAGGGGGCACTTTCATGGCTCCTTTTAGAGTGTGCAACACCCTGACATATCCGAAAAGTAGAAATTGTGAACAACATATGGTGCCACCTTATGTTTCATTTTGACAATGGATGGAATTATAAAATAAAAATATCTATTTTTAGAAGCCATTTAGCTGTCAGGTGGAGACAGCTAGAGACAACAGGGTGACCACTTCATAATAGCCCATTATGTCTCTCTCACACAGTCAAAAATTCAATTTGGCAATCTTTATTTAGAGATAAACACAACAAGAACAAATATTTAATTGCAGATGTGCTCTGCAATATCAATGCTAAAATATATATTAACATTTAAACAATAAAACAAATGCATACAAATATGCATTGCAGAGACACAAGTATTGTACAGTTTAGACAGACTGGGCAGCTTCCAGGTGTGGATGTGTAACTATTTAAATGTGAAGCAGGGAGTTGCTGGTAAACAGTGTGTAAGCTCTGCAGACTTTCCCATACAGTTAAGGACAACATCTAAATGCAGATTTCCCTTCTTCTATGTTGGCACGCTGGTTTTCCATAAATATTAACTCTGCGCACTGAGATTTAAGGTTTGCCAAGTATGTCCATAATCTTAGTTATCCTTGAAGATGCAGCAAATAAATGACTAGAACTGAAGTTGGATTGATCCACACTAGGGTTAGGTTTAGGTTTAGGGTCACTTTGGTATAGCAGTTTTCATTTTCGACACACACACACACACACACACACACACACACACACACACACACACGCTCACAAACACACACGTGCTGTTGTAGGTTTTAACAGTTCAGAGGTAAAGGAATTATGTGCCTGTAACCCATCTATTTTTTTTTTTAGCACGTCTTGTTTTTCACCAAACTGCAAGAATTTTTTTAAATGTCAAAAGTCAGATTTACAGAAATTCTACCTGAAACCCACATGTCACAACCCACAAACTCCACACATAAATGACTTTGTAAGACCAGTTCCTGGTACTGTGCATCTTACAAATAGAACAGACTGCAAAGCAATTTGAAATTAGAATTTGTTGTCCCCCTCACTGATTTTTACAGCAAAGATATCACATTCTCTACAATGTCTGTGATTTATAGTGTATGTCCCTTTATGTTTCTGACTGTTGGACTGCTGGAACATGTGACCAGTGTATGACATTAATGGTTGTCCGGTTGCCTGGGACAGGTGGAAAAAATATTTAGCGAAGTGAAAAAAAAAGAAATAATACAATTGTATGGGTAAAACAAAAAAACAAGTTCTCTGATCTGAAATGAGGCGTATGTTCTCTCCATGTGACTGTATGTATCAATGTGTCCTCTTCACTAAGAAGTATGACACCACTATCACACTGTGTAAGAGGATGCAGAGCTGAAGGACTGGTTACTCCAATCTGTGTATCCTGTTCTGTCCGCCTGTGTTTCTGTGCCTGCCTGTCTGTTGTGTAGACAAGTTCAGCCTGTTGTCTAGGCTGTAGTCTTTTAAGTTAGGTTAATTAAGTTAGAAAAAAGAATGCATACATCAGGGATAGGTGACCGTGTGCCATGGAGGGCAGAGAGGCTGCAGGTTTTCGTTCCAACCAAACACTACACCAGATGATTTCATTAAGTAGTTTCCCCTCTCTGGTTGACGGTGTGTTAATCAGTGAAGTCACCCTGTGTCTGTGTAAACCTGCAGACTCTCAGCCCTCCATGGTACGTGGTTGCCTATCACGGCCATCCGTTGACAAGGTGCTTACAATAAGCAGTAGAGATAAAAATAAAAAGAATTATGATAAGACAATAGTATTGTGTTGTTTACTTTAACATTTGATATGATTTCTGTAATGCTGCCAAGTTTTGTTGACCTATTAAATTACACAATTGGTTGTAATGGATATAAATATGGTTTGTTTTTGCATGGAAGCCAATTTTTAGTAAGTAGATTCACCCGTTAGACAGGTGTAAATTTGCTGCCAGAGACAAGTGGCCAGGAAAAGTTAACGACCCTCAGTGACTGAATTGTGTTTCTTCTATATATATATATATATATATATATATATATATATATATATATATATATTAAAAAAATCGATAAAGAAACAAATATAAACGCAACATTTTTGTTTTTGCTGTTTTTGCAATAATCTTCCTTCCTTGTTTTTGCTGTTTTTGCAATAATCTTCCTCTTCTTTTTTAAGTCCTCTTTTTTGCAAATAGTGTTCAGGCTTTTCACCATGACACTCATTGACCTATTTTTGGCCTACGCACCTACAGTGATGTGTATTTGTATTTGGCGCTGTGAGTTCTGCAGCTCCATTGCCAACTATACTGAACAAAAATATAAACGCAACACTTTTGTTTTTGCTCCCATTTTTCATGAGTTGAAATAAAAGATCTAAGACTTTTTCTATGCACACAAAAGGCTTATTTCTCTCAAATTTTGTTCACAAATTTGTTTAAATCCGTGTTAGTGAGCACTTCTCCTTTGCCAAGATAATCCATCCACCTGACAGGTGTGGCATATCAAGATGCTGATTAAACAGCATGATTATTGCACAGGTGTGCCTAGGGCTGGTCACAATAAAAGGCCACTCTAAAATGAGCAGTTTTATCTTGAAAAAAGACATTTATTAGGCACTGAACTATGGATCTCACATGACTACTTGCATGGCTACAGCATTTTTTGAAAACCAGTCAGTATCTGGTGTGACCACCATTTGCCTCATGCAGTGCGACACATGTCCTTCGCATAGAGTTGATCAGGTTGTTGATTGTGGGCTGTGGAAGGTTGGTCCACTCGAAGTTGCTGGATATCGGCAGGAATTGGAACACGCTGTCGTACACGCCGATCCAGAGCATCCCAAACATGCTCAATGGGTGACATGTCTGGTGAGTATGCAGGCCATGCAAGAACTGGGATGTTTTCAGCTTCCAGGAATTGTGTACAGATCCGTGCAACATGGGGCCGTGCATTATCACGCTGCAACATGAGCTCTGGTGGACATTCCTGCAGTCAGAATGCCAATTGCACGCTCCCTCAAAACTTGCGACATCTGTAGCATTGTGTTGTGTAATAAAACTGCACATTTTAGAGTGGCCTTTTATTGTGACCAGCCCTAGGCACACCTGTGCAATAATCATGCTGTTTAATCAGCATCTTGATATGCCACACCTGTCAGGTGGATGGATTATCTTGGCAAAGGAGAAGTGCTCACTAACACGGATTTAAACAAATTTGTGAACAAAATTTGAGAGAAATAAGCCTTTTGTGTGCATAGAAAAAGTCTTAGATCTTTTATTTCAACTCATGAAAATGGGAGCAAAAACAAAAGTGTTGCGTTTATATTTTTAAGTAATATATATATATATATATATATATATATATATATATATATATATATATATATATGTGTGTGTGTATATATATATATATATATATATATATATATATATATATACACACACACACACACACACACACACACACACACACACACACACACACACACACACACACCCCCGAACACATATATATATATATATATTTGTTGTTTTTTCTCTCTTTACAAAAATATCTCAATCTCAATGAGACTATCATTAAGTAAAGGATAAATGAAAATGAAAAAGATAAAGATGTTTCTTGTCTTATATTAAGTTTCAAAGGCGATTCATGGTTGAATGAGGACACCATGCTATTTAGAGTCGTAAGTAGTAATCTTGATGTCTTTTTTTATTAATAAATCAATTGATGCAGAATTCAATATTGCAGTTAAGATTGTAAGGAAAAACATATTTTTTGGTATCATTATTGAGAGCTACCTGTGATCCAGCTCCATGAATTGCTCGTTTTTGTTGTTTTGATTTATCAGGGACGATCTTGGCCTAGGAATGAAATATCATGGGACCCAGGCAATGATCTTTACAATGCAGTGCTTGTCGCATTACCATTCTAATGTATTTTGATGGGCTATTGAGTGTTTTCCAAATATTAAGCTATATTATTATTATTATATTTGAATGGCCGGTCTAGGTAAATTAAGAGCCACTCTAATAAATTATTGTTTTATATTTAGTCAGGGTGCTGTGATGATGCTTTGGGTGCAACTTAATGCTGTCAAACACCGACAGTGTTAGTGAACCATAGTGACCATAGTTGTGTTGGACCTATGATGGTGCGCATGGTATCGGTCAAACAAACTTTCAGACTTTCACTACTCAAAGAAATGTGGGTTAAGCACACACATACCTTCTGAAAGTCTGAACAGCAGGAAGGGATACTAGTTAGATGAGTAGCTATGCTTGCTAGGTACAGCTTTATTTGTATTTTCACTACAGTGTCATATTATGTGTAGTACCTCTATAGTGCTAAGTCTAACACATTATTCAAAGAGCCTGTTTTCCTTTTAATTCTAAACTGACATCCAAATAGCTTTAAGCTAAAGTTGACTTCATTTGACTCAATTGTATGCATGAACCGACTTGTCTTGACTTTTATCAGGAATTAAAGCTGGGGTAGGCAGTTTTTTTTGTACAATCATTTTGGTAATATTTGGTGAAATTCTCTTAACATCCAGACAGCTATAAATAAATCAAATGCCCTGAGAAAAAATCCGGTCTCTGTTGCTGTCCCAGGCCCTGTTATCAGCCACTCCAAATTCTCAGTGTCCCTGGATCTTAACAACCAATCAGGACAGCTCTCTCCTAGGAGGCATCCCTACTGCCTGTCAATCACATGCACGCATAGCTCAGTCTAGTTCTGACCAGCCTGCAAACTGCAGAGAGAAAACACATATATCCACAGAAGAGATGAGGTGAAACAGCCATAATCCAAACTGAATATTTGGACTGGAATACACTTGTGTAAGTGTGTGTTGTGTTATTTTCCCCAGTGCACCAGACTGTTCATCAGGAAGGAGCCACATTCAGGTCAGTCAGTCAACCGGTGTTAGGAAGCTATGGCTTTGAAACTGCAGTAGCTAATCGATGAGTGACAAAAAAATATTTGTTTTGCTGGCAAATATTCCATTAACAACCAGAGTGAGCTAGCAGAACTGTGTTTTGCATAAAAGGTTTGAAATTTATCAAGTTTGCCCAAGACAGCTCTATGGCGCTCTATCTCCGGTGTAGAGTGAACCTCGCTTGTCCAAGGTTTGTAGCAATGGCTAATCTTTGCTGCCAAAAATTGTTTAGTATCGTTATAGTTAAAAATAGATTGAGCAAGTAGAGCAGTGTTTTGTGTAAAAGATTTTGCATTTATTAAGTTTGATGCATGTGCCTGAGCCTTGTTTGGAGAGAGGAGTTACTGGAGGGAGGAGTTACTGGAGGGAGGGAGGAGTTACCGGAGGGAGGAGTTACCGGAGGGAGGGAGGGGGGGAGCAGAGCAGAGAGGGAGGAGGAGGATTTTTTTGTTGTATACTTTCAAGTCCTTGCTCATTTCTCCAAAGTTGCATTCCCCATCTTTAACACTTGAGACTTGAGCCCTTTGACATTTGAGACCTGGACCGTATGACTTGTGACTCAAGCAAGTGTGACTCTGTCCCACTCCTATTGATTGGTCTGTTCAGTAAGCATAATGTGATGCAGCAACTCCCCCGTATTAAATTGTTGGAAGCAACAGGGACTTCAGATGTGTCTCACACTGTGATCAACTTGTGAGATCATACAGCTTTCAAGGCTCCCAAATGAGCACATCGTTAACTTCCTTAAAGCAAATACCAGCATGGCATTAACATATAGATTAGGGACATGCAATTCTTATCATGTCACTTAAATACAATACTGACTACGCACAGTCATCAGTTTCATCATCGATTGTCTCTCCAGCCAGAAGAATCAGCCATCCCTCTGGCCTATTGCTGATAGAATTTATATGCTAATTGTTGATGCAGTTTGGTTTCTGAACTGTTGAGCGGACAGTTCCAAGCCAGCAGTGTCAGCCGTCCCATTAGCTTATTGTCATTGAAATCAATAGTGAGTTCAGAAATTATTGATGTTATTATTTCTGGTGGAAACTAAGGATAAGCTCAAGCATAGGTATGGGGTAGTGTAGGCGATTTTAGCTGCATAAGCTGTATTTGATGTTGAGAGCCGGTGTCGGGGGTGTTGGTTCTGTTAACGCCAGAAATCACTGTTGAACCTTCTGGAGGTGTTGTGAGCCTAATTCAACTAAACATCTGTGATGGGAGGGGCCCACTTGATAACCCTAGTCATACCCGCACTTACACACTATAATATGCATATCACACACTATATAATATTTAGACTAGGTGGCTCGTGAATGGTGCTGCCTGTCTAAGTTTAAGTTTATTAAGTACTCGCATGGCAGCTGAGAAGTGATCTGAAATACATAATCACAATAATATCACAATAATATCTAATTTAAAAGGTACACATCATGAGATAAAAAAGAAAAAAATAATAAATAGTCATGTAATACATTATCAAAACATTGTGGGATAAAAAGACAAGTACATACCCAGGTAAAAAAAAATGCACCAAAACCTGTCTGATGGTCCTGTACATTTATGATGTCTATAGTCACCATTTGTGGGTTAGAACATCATGCTTTACCCTGGATTATGGCACAAAAGATTGCACCATCAAAATGCAAACACTCCTCTTAAGAAGTTAGTTTGGACCTTCCCATTCTCAGTAATTATAAACCTATTTTTACCCTCCCTAAAGTGTAAGAAAAAGTTGTTTATAAGCAATTTACTGCATACATGAGCAGAAATCTTTTATTGGGGAAAAATTCCATTTTGGTTTCCATTCTAAACATAGTACAGAAATTGCTTTACTTGAAGTCAATAAACAAAAACAAACAGCAGATACTGGTGTGAATTGAAGACACTGATCTTTATAGGTTTATACCTTTTTTCTCATACTTCTCTGTTGGATTGAGTAATCTTGTGTCGGTCAGCACAGTTTAGCTGTGGAGTATATCAAGGTTCAATGAGGGATCCATTTTTGTTCTGTATTGACATGTTCTCTCAGTCATATAATTTGGAAACATATTTCTTTTCATTGTTATGCCAATAATACACCGCTGTATGTGCTTGTAAAACCCTTTGATAAAAGTAGTATTGATGAATAGAGCAGATATGAAGTGTTAGATATCTGAAAACTTTCTCCAAATTTTTAATGATGAATCTTAGGTTTTATTTGCACCACAAAATTAAACTTAAAAAATTTTGAAAGATCTTGGTAACCTGGGAACTAATTTATTTATATATGCATTTACATAGACATATACATATACATAGACATATTTATTTATTTTTTTCTCTCCCATGTTTATCTTATATATTGACTTACCAACAGGTGAAAAAAAAAAGTTCTGGATCCGTTTTCTACCAAAATGTTTGTCTCATTGCGTTAAGGTCATGGTTAAGGTTGGGCAACTAAAACTAGACAACGTTTTAAGATTAGATTAAACAATTTGATTAAGGCTAGGGAAAGGTTTTTGGTCATGTTAAATAAGAATTGAACCTGGTTTGCTGGAGTTGAAGACAAGTGCTTGTTTATTTTAATGAATCTCAAAAGGTAGATTGGAAAACCTACTTTGACTGATTGACTCAAAGTTTTTTTTTTTTCTTGTTGGCATGTACAAAATGAAAAATATTGTGATGCATATCATGATTTTCTTTTAGAATAAATGGATATCACCCACCACTAGCTGCCAGACGTGTGAAAAGCAAAGCATAGCCTAACTCCAATAAGCCCATTATCAATTAGAGCGGACACATATATGAACGTTAGATTGTAAATGATGGGTCCCAGCTACAGTGACACCTAGCTGGAAACAACCTGAATTAGCTTCAGGGTGACGTTTTCTGTTTAAATTCAGTCAAGCACTTAATCAATTATCCTGCTACACACCATCAGTTCTTCCAACCAATGCGTTGCCGTATCGGTCAGCTCCTACCTGCTCTTTGCTTTATACAAAAAAGATAATGCCTTAGCTGGACTGAAAACCTGAAATGGTGGTTTATAATTAGTGTCAGCATTATCTAATTCTTGGGCCTGTTTGCTGAGTATTGTTGTAGTTACTTGGTTAGTCATGTCATTTCCAAGGAAAGGTGTGTTTGGGCTATGAAAAGGCTCATTGTTGCTGTATTGGTGTGCTATTATTAGAAGACTAATTTTCCCTCTTTCCACAAAATCAGTCATCCTGGCATAACTCTGTTTTGCTTGGTTGCATTTTGAGCACATTCTCTTGACAAGGCCTTGCTCCTTTATAGTCTTGTGCTGAAGTAGCAAGTTGGATAATTTGGATATTTCTGAAATTAGAGCACTTGGGTACCCCAAAGCTGTGGAACTTATTGTCACCAAAGGTCACCTGTAAACAGTAAAGCCACGCTGTTCCTCATGGCTAACAACAGATAATACATGTTATTTTTGTGTGTTTTCCTCTGTATATGAAATCACCATGTGACTGATGTCTCCGTTATGTGTCCTGTACATTTTGATGGTTAGTTTGCTTTTGAAAACCATAAGATGTCATCCCCACTCACAAGCCTCTTGACTCTATATTTAGAGGAAAGAGGAGCGGTTGTCAAGCAAATTGGTTCTTGTTAGACTTTTGGAATAGGTACCAAATGGAGGCTACTACTTATTTCATGCAGCTCGTTCAAAGGTACTTCAGTCAAACATAGCACCAAACCTGCCATCTTGGCACGACTCTATATCTCTATATTCCTGGATGTTGGATGTTTAGCCATGGCAGTGTGAAAACATGGGTTTTTGTTGTTCATAGATTTATCAGGCTAGTTCGAAATATCAAGACTACATATTGTTAAAGAACAGTAAGGTAAAGTCTGTGTCTGTTTATGTCGTTATTCCCTTCTTTGCAGTTGCACGGGCCCAGAGGAGGCAGAGTCATGAGTGCACAAGAGGCGCCCAATCCTGGGAAGGAGCAGGTGGATGCTGGAAGTGTGGCCAATGATGGCCCCTCATCCACCTCAGCCGCCACCACCACTAGCACTAGCCCACCAACTGTCACAGTAAAGAAAGAGCCTGGGACCCCGGGGACCAGTAATGGGAAGGTTGGGGATGCCAACCCTGCTGAGATCTGTGTGGTCATTGGAGGAAATGATGGAAGAGGAAGTGGAGGTGGATCCCGTGGATCTCAGACCCAGGGTATGTTTGCCCTTGGTACTCCTCCCCCAACGAAGAGCACAGACTCATGCATAGGTGTGTGAATATATATACATGCTTTTCCTGACTGCAATCATGTTTGGCTTATCGACACTTGACCTTGCGTTATGGAGGTGCACAACTTTTCTGCCTGTTGAAACAACTCGATAAGGACATCCTTTGCACCTGCCATTATTTACACCTAATTGGGCTATATTTTCCAAGAGTTATTTCATCACTGTTTGCACTTTTGAAAGCTTAAAATAAACTTGACCTCTGCTTAAATAAACCAAACACAGACCTCCTCAAGAGGTGGCCTGAGTTTTGGACACTTTTGAGTGTGCTTGGCACTCATTTGTGAACATTAAGCTCTCTCTTTTTGGTGAGATTTATTAGGGCACAGGAAGTTTTTTACTGATGAAATGAAAATGACTCACATGACATCATTGATTAATATATTGCATTTTTCCTATTAGTCCCATTTATCTAAATATATTGCACAAAATATATTTTCATACTCAATCCTCATACTTTCTATGAAAAGACTGGATGAAAAGCATGTTGTAATTTTTTTTAAACTTTATGTATTGGAGAAAAATAATGGGTGTGATTATTCTATTGAAACAGTTTATAGCTTAATGTTTTAAACAGACTATGACCTACCTATGATCTACCTAATCAGATTTAGCTGTTGATGTCACTGATGAAATTACATGAGGGTCTTATGACTTAAGTATAAGCTTTTTAGCTGAGACCAGCAGAAAGTATGAGTCAGTCGGTCCCAAAAATTTCAAAGAGCCTTATTGCTGCATCACTTTGAGTTTGGCTCGTTTGATAAAGCATAAGTATGCCACGCCAGAGATCCTGGGTTCAAGGCCAATGTCCACCAGACATTTGATCTGGCATTTAGATGTGTGTGTGTTGGAGCCGACACAGGGGCCATTTTATCTAGTGTTGCTGTGTCCAGCGGTCGCGGCATGTGAGCCAGACAGGAGTCACCGTTCTGTTCTGTTTACGGTTCTGTGTATTTTTGCCTGAGCCGTTTATGTCTGTGAAGTGTGGAAAAACACTATTTTGACTTTAGGGTGTATCTATACACAATAAAGACATAGAAAACCAAATTTATTTTATGTCATATTTATTGCAGCCATATTCCAGCCATAAGGATAAGGCAAAAAAAAACATTAACAGACAACAAGGCTAAAATGAATAAAAGTGCAAGATTATAGAAAGACCTTACGATAACGGTAAGTTTTGAGAAGTGATTTAAGAGACGAAACCGACTCAACCAGCCTGAGCTTCTTAGGCAAGTTGTTTCAAAGCCTAGGGGCCTTTAGTCTTTAGCCTGGACACAGGAACAGTCAAGGTGGCGTGAAAGCATAGAGAATTGAGTTTATCTGTATACTTACAGTAAGTATACTCATAAATGTGACATTTCAGTATTTTAGAGGTACTTTAAGGATGTATAGTTTCCATTCATTTCTAATGGATATCCCTGTTTTTTGTTTTTTTCCTGCTTTTTCACATTCCTGATTACGTCCCTGATTATTGAGATTGGTTTATTTAAAAAGGACTACTTGTGAAAGCATGCTACTATATGAGAAGGAGCTTGATTACAACGTTAAGTGATTGTTAGGTAATTATTTCAGTGTATATTCAGAGAGGTAATTGCCGGGTAGATGTTCATGGTAGTTATGACAGAGATGACTCTTTCTCTTAGGAGACAAGATAGAACCAATGTCTTAAATTCTCCTGAAGTTGACATTTGATATGACAGCCAAATTAGTTACATTTATGCACTCTTGTTAATACTGTCACCTTGTTTTTATAACATTGTTTTGCCTTCTCATGCAGGTTCCTATGTGTGTGGGGTATGTGGGAAGAAGTACAAGTACTATAACTGCTTTCAGACACATGTCAGGGCACACAGAGGTAAGACACTGTAGATTTGTATGTGTGTATTGGTTCTTTACAAAAGGCCACAGAGCAATTAACTCAAAATAGTCTCTATTTTTAACAATTTTCTCTTGGATGACAGTATGGGCCTAAAATTATACGCTTACAGTATATAGATGAGTCATTCGAGACCTATTTTCGTCAGAATTTGATTTGTAGCAGATTGTTGTGTTTGCCATAATTTTGGTGCATTCACTTACTAGCAGTTAAAATGGTGATTTTTCTTTCTTTGGTTTAATATCTGAATTATCTTGGCATTTTTTAGCATAGGTTAGAAACTGTGAGAAGCTGTTACTACAGGCCTTAGCACTCATCTAATCACAGATTTCTGTATGATTGTATTTTTTTCTGTTTTTCCCTCTGCAGAATCAGAGAGCATGGTTGGAGATGGTGCACCCCAGACTCCCAACAGTGAGTAGACTTCTGCACACTCATCTATTCAACACACTCATGTTTATTAACATGCCAGCACAAGCTGTTTATTTCATACTTGGCTCATTTAACAGTTGATCATTATTTCATATTAATACACATCTTTTCTATGCAGTCTGATTGAAACCAAGCCACCACAATTCATAACTTACATCATATCTCTAAAAAAACAATTTCACGGGGCGTCCATGTGACTCAGTAAGCTAAGGCACATACAGCACAATGAACCCGCAATGTCACATCTGGCCCAGGACCTTTGTCGCATGCCAAGCCCCTCTTTGTCTCCCATCCTTCCTGACTATTTCTGCTTTGTGACTATCCAATAAAGCAGAAATGCCATCAATCACTGGACTAAGCACTGTGTGTGTGTGTTCGATCGTCTTGTGCAGTGCTTGGAGGCATTATGGTATGCGCTGTTTAGAGTCCTGCTTAAGGGAAATACAGTGTGTGCTCGTACACCAGGTAGTATGGTAGAACTCAAACAAGCAGGAAAGTAGCTCAGTGATTTTCTTGCGGGTAAGTCACCACATTAATTCAATATTTTGTTCAATGTTTCTCTTAGATACAACAACACAAAGTGCTAACACAGCACTTTGGTGAATGAAACACAGGTTAAATTTGTTAGTCCATATAACACACAGGGAGGTTGCCAGCACAACTTGGTAGCAGCCTTCTCCAAAACAACTGAAGTCAATGGGGACCTGTTCTTTAGAGTTCCAAAACAAAAACAGCCAAACAATCACACTGGGAATAGAAAGGCCTATACACCATTATTTGTTGCAAATCAATCAGCTGTAGTTAAGATTTGCACTAAATTATGGTGTAAATATACTGTAGGTCTTTTTGGAACTCTGAGGAACTGGTCCCCACTGACTTCAGTTGTTTTGGAGAAGGCTGCTATGGAGTTGTGCTGGCAACCTCCCTGTGTGTTATATGGACAAACTTCACCTGTGTTTCAACTGGCATGAGGGTGAGTAGATGATGACAGAATTTTCATTTTTGGGTGAACTATTCCTTTAACAAGTGGAGTTTTTTGTCAACATAGTTTCACTCCTATCATTCATACCCCCCCAGCACCTAAAAAGCGCAAGTCCACTTGTTACGGTACTTATGGGTTTTATATGGGTTTTTGCATCTCTCATCTTCATCAGATTCTCTTGTGGCATTTTGGAAACGTCCTTCCGAGTTAACATTTGCACCAAAACAGAGTGTCTTGTTCTGAGTTGGTTGGAGTGGGTTGTGTGTCTGGCATGCAGCCAGCAGTCATGCCTGTAAATGTACAGCATGTTGCTGATCTGCCAATCACAAGTAAAGGTGAACAACACTGACAGAGATTGGCTGTGAGAAAGTTTGCAGTGAAGAACACTTTTGCATCCCTAAAAAGCAATGCTCAGTGCAAACTGTATTTATATAAGTGTCTGTTGCCTGTGATTTGAAAGGGGTCAGTTGGGGGCACTGGCCAAATGCCAGTGGGACATTTTACATTAAAAGGTCCCATATTATTCCATTTTCAGGATTTTGTTTTCAAATATATTATGGCTCAGGATGAGAATAATGTTCTTTGTGTTATTTTGCAAATAGAGTTGAGACATTCGGTTCAAATGGCACCAAACCCTACAATACCCTTAGAGGCCGTTACTATGGTGATAGCACAACAAACTCGGTGACAACGCCGATTTGGTATGTGTATCAAGCACATTGACATAGAATTATAGAAAGTATGCAAGTTTTTCACAGAATATAAACCTTCAGTATAGTGTCATGTTGCTATAGAGATGCCAGCTGTGTAGTACATGTGCACCAGTGAGCTAGCTAACAGTTCTCTGATACCTGCTTTGATAAGACGTTCATTAAACTTACCTAATCCGTCGCATCCACCGCTACTTTGCCGTTAATGTTGTAACCCTTTACAGTCTGTGGTTGTAACGTTAGGTATTTCTTGTATGACTAGCTCTAGATATACTTTGTCTCTCCCACATGACAAGATGACAGAGCGACAAGTTACTGTGCTCTCTGAACTCTGTAACTCGGGGGCTTCAATGGCACAATTCTCTCTGGGATGAGTAGTTTATTTACCTCCTAACGACCATATGTACCATTTGTACCCTAGTCTTTTTTTTTCCATTTATCCTACTTTTTTCGATGCAGCTGCTATTCATTTGAGCTGATGGATAATCATGTAGCGGTTCAGTTCATTCAGCTTTTGTAACACTCCGAATGGCATGTCAGGTGACAATGTTTATGCAAAAGATGAATGGGATGGTTGCTTCCAGAACCTGGAAATAGTCATGCCCATGTCTTCACGCCCTTGCCTCAACTCTATAAATGTAGTTAAGTTAAAAGTTGAATTGACTAAGTCATCACAGGCAGAACAGTTACAATGCTGGAACCTTATTGGTCGACAACTCCAGCTCCTCTAATTCAAATTAGGTAAACCTGCTTAGTGGAGGCTTTCCAGTGGGTGTGTCAGCTAAAATTCTACAAACTGGCCTGATTGGAAGGATTTTAGTAATTCTTTAGTGAGGGGAGCCAATCAGGACCAAGTCCAGTTGTGATGCATTTACTGGAGTTTGACTGAAACTGCCTGTAGAAAAGGATGGATTTTTGAAAGTCGGCCTATATAACGGTCTATACCAAACTCTTCGGGTTCCTCATAATCAAGATAACTTGAGTCTCTTGAATATTTATTAAATGGGCTATATGTGTATGTTAGTGGCCTTACTGATGAATGTGGAAGTAAAAACACATTTCTGATTAATTATTCTATTTATGTTTGCATTATTTTTCTTGATTTTATGCAATTATGTAATGTACAGATCAATGACCTTATCACTATACAATGATTGCACTGTGTTACTGCTTGAAACTTTTTGAGTTTACCCCAGAGAGGTTGACATGCTATTAAGCTGCTGCTACCTAAACCAAAGGTACCACATGCTAGCAGTAATTAACTTCCAACATAAACTAGTATAGTGGGAATCTCATCACATAAATGATCTTTCCTTTTACAGTGCAAATTAACATAATTGAACAGCTTTACCATCGAAAAGAACATTAACACTAAAGTTCTAGATAGAATGTAGAGACACAGGTCCACTCTAGTGTGCCAACCTAATTATTATAGACTAGTTCAGTGATGAATTATTATTGATTAATTAATAGATACCTTAAAAAAAAACATTTTATGAAGTGATTAATTAAATTCAAATTAAAATAATGCAATTAAAAAAGCTGTTGCTAAAAAGAAAGTAATAACATGTTCAGTAAATGTGTCAATTCAAGTCTTTAAATGATGAATACATTACTGAATTTATAAATGGATTTGAAAAATGAATTTTATTAAAAAGGCTTTTAAATTTTACTTACTGTGTTATTCCATTTGCTAATGTTTTTTCCTATTAATTTTCCATCTGGCAGTTCATTTGTCTCCTGCTTTACTGTTTCTACTTTCTGCTTGGCCCACACTTAAAGACCCCATGAAGTGGAGTGGAGAGTGTGATTAGGTGGGAGTTGCAGTAATTCTGAGCAGAGGTGAGGAAATACCTGATTCGGCAGATCTTGTAGAGTGTAAACCTGCAAGATTGAGTCTTGGCTGCAGTGTGAACTTTGCACAACGATTGGTTGTCTAGAATCACACCAAGATTCTTCTCAATCTGGGAGGTGCCACCATGTTGTTGTCAGTGGTGATGGAAAGCTCTTGTAGAGGGCAAGGGAACAGAGCAGCTTAGTCTTGACTAAGCTGTTTGAAGTGGAAAGCGGAGATATGTAATGAGTGTTAGGGCCGGTTCACATGCGGCGTCTTTTGAGCGCAAATTTCAATATGGGCGCACTGCAGACATGCACAAACATGAGAGCGATGTGGACGTGACGCACATGCGTACTCGGCCGCGACCATGCCGTACTGAGATAAAAATATCTCAACTTTTTTGGAACTCCGCAAACGCACCAAAAGTCACGTGATGGGACATAACCAATCAGCTGCAGGAGGAGACAGGAGAGACTTATAATTTTGGTTCAAGCATACCCGGAGCTGTATGACCCGTCTGTTCAAGTCAAAATAATGTTTACTGGACAGAACAATTCCTGGAGGAATATATGCTCAGAACTTGGGGCAACTGGTGAGCTACTGCGAGGGTTTTACGCCGATGGTAATCCATTATTTTAGCTGAAGTCCTGGTTGGTTTTGGTTGCAACCTTCTAAGTGCCCTTGATAAAATGATGCAAGCAGTGCGCCTCATGTTTTCCAAGCGTTTTAGGGTGCCGCATATGAACCGGCCCTTAGAGGACAGAAAAGAGTTGAGTGTCATCAGTAAAGCAATAGTAGGAGAAGTTATGGGATGTGAGGACAAGAGCCAAGTGATCTAGTGTAAAGAAAGAAGAGTGGAAGGGATGAAGGACAACAGTGTGAAAGAGGTCGGGGTGGGTTACAGTGAGAGCAAGGAATTCAAATGTGCAAATGAAGAAATTGACATGTGAAAGAGGTGTAACAATGAATTCCCACTCAGAAGAGATGAGTAAACTTGTGACACCACCACAACCTGAAAACATGAAACTGTATGCAGCTAAGAGGGCAGTGGGTGTTGCTGTGTTCACTGAGGTGATCCTAGACAATAAGGAAAGGCAGAAGAAGGAGGGAGATCTAGGCTGAGATGAACATGCACTTATGGACTACCAATGCACAGGCCTTGCTAGACGATGGTCTGAGTGCAAGGAGTCCTAGATGGATGGATGAGGTCGGATACAGTGCGATGATGGTGGATTTCCCCGTCACCGTAAATTGCAAGAAGAGTAGAGTGATAGAATTTAAGTACATGCTGTGGAGATAGAAGTTCTAAGAAGAGAACAGGAGGGTAGAAAATAAAATAAATACAAATAGGCAGTGTCATGGCCTCGCTTGATGGACTATGCAGATAGTGCTTAAAAAGAGCACTTCACAAGCAAATAGCCCCCTTCATCACAAATTGCATGCACAAATTGCATGCTTCAGCTGTAAGACTAATCCACCAAGGTTGGAACCCTTTCGCCCTAAAGCACCCTTTATAATTGGAGTGCTGATCTGATCTGCTCTAGGAACTACATGGTGCCAGACCTCCCCGGTGTGTTTGCTGGTCATGTCTGACCAGTGTATGCAAAACACAAGAAGACCAGTCTTTACACAAACAGTTTGGGACATTCAGAATGGCTCATTGCTCCGAGACTTTTCCACACTTTTCAAAAAATCTTATATGCACTACGATAATTTGGAGGAGTTTGTGTTGTGACGAATTATTGAATTGGGCATAATCTCAATTTACATGGCCTCTCTGACAAATAATATTATGTTGGCCAAATAATGATATTTACATATAATTTACATATGCAAAACCATGACAAGCACGTTTTTTTTTTTTTACCAGCACTATTAGGCACACTGTCCGCTCATTGCAGACGGTTTCTGAATAGCATGGTATTCTGATTTGATCTTTTTTTTTTATATAGTGTGCACTCTTCCCTGTACAAACCTTTAGTGGATCTGGGCCTGAGTGTCAAAGATGAGTGTTTGATGTGGCTGTCTTCCTTCTACTACTGTATGGGCCTGAGGCCCAGTTATGCCATTACCAGAAAACCAGAAAAGAACATTTCTGGAGAACATATGTTGGCTAGCTGAAACCTGCTGGAAGTGTGCAGGTTTCAGCTTGAATGGTTAAAAAGTTGAATTCATTAGAAAGTGTTAATCTTTTAAAAGTGTTTAATAAATTTGAATACTTCTGCATATCTCCTGAACATTTTAAAGTTTGAATAGACTAGCTGAAAGTAGGTAGAAGCACTTTGAGTCCAGAAAAATAATAATAAAGAAATTGGGGGGTGGGGAACATGAGTTTGCTAGCTTTCCCATGAGTACAATCACTAACAGGTGTGATTTGGCCGACTGTGTAGCAGGGGATGGTCCCAAGGCCCCTAGCTTAGTTTACCAAGCAAGTGAAATCAATTTTAATTGGATGGCTGCAACATTTAAGAATAATAAAGCAGTTATAAGCACAAATAATTAATAAATGATAAAACATTGTCACTCGGATGTGTTCAACAGAATAGAGGTGATGCACCATCCTGGGTGCTCTTGTTGCAGCAACAACAAGTGGGATGCACACAGGCAGATTACTTTGGTGAAAAAGGCCAGCACTGTCATAAGGCTGAGCCTGAACTAACTGGTGGTTGTATTGGAGAAAAATATGTTGATAAAACTCTGCTATTATGGACAATGTCCTTGACCTGCTCTGTGTCATGCTGTCAGTGCCACAGATTGCCTTCAGACAGTGACTCATGAGACTGAGGTGTGCCAGGGAGCACTTTAGGCGCTCCTGGCTTTAGATAGCTTGGAGACTGTTGAGATGTCTTTTTTTTTTTTTGCATTTTTGCATTTATTATAATAGAGTTCAAATGAGAGAGAGACAGGAACGATTGGGAGAGAGGGAATTGACATGTTGAGTTGACAAAAGTCCTGGAGCAGATTCGAACCCAGGACGTTGCATTTTCATGGTACACGCCTTAAACCACTGATCCACCAGGATCCCCATGTTGGTTTTGTTATGTACTCATAATGTACTATCCTCTGTCCTCTGTCCCTTCTTACCCCTCTACAAGCTTTTCCTCTGTCCTCTGTCCCTTCTTACCCCTCTACAACCTCTTCTTCTGTCCTCTGTCCCTTCTTACCCCTCTACAACCTCATCCAGCAAGAAGGGGCTTATGGAAGTGAATAGTTAACTTTATTGAAACATTAATGCAAATTGGAAATCTACTTATGTATGCATACATTTTGTCATAGTGAAATTTAAATTCAATAATCCAATTTGCGTTTGAATTTTCATGTACTAGTATGCACAGTCTTTGACAAATTGCAAATGAAATGCAAAGGCCATTTTACATTTCATTTTTAAAGGCTTGGCCTGCTTCATGGTTAACAATATGCAGATAATAATTCAGATGTGAAAACTGAAATTCAATAAAATACTTATTTTCTGTGTACTTCTATGTACAGCATTTAAGTGATTAAAAATGTAATTCAGTAAACTATTTTGCGTTTAAATTTTGATGTATTGGTATGCACGTTCTCTGACAAATTAAAATGGACAGGGAAAACATTTATTTGACATTTCATTTTCAAAGACTTGCCCTTCTTGCATTTAAATGTGAAAGAAAAGAGAAAAGCGTTGGGCCCATTTACAATTATATTTCCACATTCTCATGCCATTTATACACCAAAATTAAATGGCAATGACAAATACTTTTGCATTATCATTACCAACATGCTCATTTTCTCCAATTTGCATTAACATTGTCTTCTCAAGCGTGGCATCATTTTTCAGCCCAAATAAGGGATTCTGGTAATTCTGCTCTCCTGCCCTCTTTCAGTCTAACATGAAAATGAATATGGGTGTAAAATGATTGCCTTTAACTGTCCACTAAGTCCTGGAAAAACAATGGAAAAAACAAAAGATTGCCTGCCATAGGCAAAGATAATGCAACGTCCACACCATGGTTGTTAGCAAAACATTTTTTAAGAATTCAGTAACAATTTAAAATATGTAATAACTTCATCATAGCTCATTTCTACTTGCATTATTTCACCCATTTTAAGAACAGAATGTTTGGCAAACAGAATCCAAAAATCCCATTCATTTTTCCATAGCTGAAAAAAAGGGATCTGGACAGAATCCGAAAGCCCCAAAATGTTGGCAACATTTCAAACTATTTTGATAAAGTTAACTATACACTTCCATAGAGCTGAGCACTGTCATCTGGTCATCTGTAAATGTTACTGTGAAGTATGTCATGTCAAATAAGTCAAAGTTTGTATCATTTTGTATTTTATATTATTATTATTATTGATGTTGTTGAGATGATTGTTTGCATATATTTCTTTTGTTTTAGCATTGTTTGTGTGTGTATGTATCTTAGTCATAAAAATAATTTCCCATGTATTTTCCTCCAGGGATTAATGAAGAATCTTTATCCTTTCTCGTTTGCCGGTCTGTCTGTGTGCCTGTCTGTCTTTCTTTCTTTGTTAATCTTGTTTAGCCTAACTCTCTGCCTGCCTGTCTGTCTGTCCTTATACTATCTAATCTTATCCTATATATTTTAGTATATCCTATTTATCTTATCTATCTATATACATCTTTTTCAAAAAGCAGAATGGCTGAAATCCACATACAATTGTCTGCCCTATCCACCCCTTCTTCTGTGGCACAATGAAATACTTTTCGGGAGAATCAGAGTGAGAAGCAGTTAAACACCTCTGGGCATAAAGGCCAATATTGACCTCTTATAGCTTCTCTGACCTTATTATGATTTCATAGTTACCTGCAGGAAAAGTAGTGCAACTCTTGTGTTTCTTGTGTGCTATGCACTGCATGTTGGGGCTTCTGCTTAAAGGGCACGCCACATATTGGCAAGCATTGGCATGCTTAGCTTGTCAAGGGTAAAAAATAGACTATCAAACTGGTTTTAAATGTTAACTGCAGCGTAAGAACACTCAAGGACAGTTCATGGAACTCAAAGTAATATTAAAAAGTATATTCTTACTGGGGGCTTGGCTGGCTAAGGTGCATACTATGTACCCACAACGTCTCTCTCTACTGTAAACTGTCCAGTAGAGCAATCAGTAATCGGCCCAGATTGTATTTTTGTCATCCACAAAACACTGGTTGTGAGTTTCCAAATATGAAGTCATTGATTGCCTGTGTATGTGTGTGTCACACAGATAAACAGTGCTGGTCTTTCTCTGTGTGTCTATAGGTAGCTTCCGTTACTCCTGTGACATCTGTGGCAAGAAGTACAAGTACTACAGCTGTTTCCAGGAGCACCGTGACCTGCACGCAGTTGATGGTAACTAGCCTCCATGTTCTTTCAACTTTTCTAAATTAAAGCTAAATTTAATTTTTTTTTTCATTCAATATTGAGTTTTTCTTCATCTCCGTCAGGTTGTTTCATTAGTTACATTTTGCATACGAATAAGTATTCAGTAAGGAACTAAATACCCCATTCTATACCTTCTTATCTTTCTTAGATCCATATGAGCAGGTAGTGTTACCTGTTGATGACCTTAAAGAGGAGGAGCCAGTTGAACCCTATCAGAAAATTGGACCAAGTAAGACTGTTTAATATTCTTGTTTAGGACATATTTGTTTTAGAGTGTGGAAATTAAAATTAAGACTGAAATACATTTGCAATACAAGATCAAAGCTTACAGAAAATATTCAACCCCCTTGACTTACTATTTATTTAGTTTATTTTCACAAATTAATTAATTTTCACAGATCGTGTTATGATGCATACAAATTCCTTTGAATGTCCTTCAGATGTCTCTGCAACTTGATTGGAGTCCACCTGTGGCCATTTCAGCTGATTGGACATGATTTGAATGAAAGGCCTTAGATTGGGGTGATGATTTATGTTCTATCAGAACAATGAGCCTAAGCATACAGTTACCTCAACACTGGAACGGCTTCAGAACAAGAGTCTGAATGTCCTTGAGTGGCCCAGCCAAAGCCCAGACTTGAATCACATTGAAAATCTGTCTAATGACAAAATCCAGATGTGCCAAGCTGATAGAAGACTTGAAGAAGTCGTAATCATTGCCACAGGTGACTCTACAAAGGTTTGACTCGGGGTTGAATATTCAGGCTACAACACCAGAAAAAGTCAAGGGGGTTGAATAGTTTCTGTATGACTTCTCCTTGCACATGCATTCCAAATTATGCACCCTGTGCAGTGTAATTTGCAGTTGGACGGCGTAATTGCATGTATGAGCAGCACAGTTGGTCGAAAATATGTCACATGTTGCATACTTTGTTCATTCTGCCCATTTGGTTAGTTTAGATGTCTGAGATTAGGATAATGAGGGTCTATTGGCTTGTATTAATTATGCGCAAATCATCCAACAAATGAGATCTTTGCTTAACTGATATCAAATGAACAGTTTTAAAATGAAAACAAAGGTTTGCTTGTTTGCTTTTGTGTTTTCTTTTTTTCAGAAACTGGGAGCTATGTGTGCGAGTTCTGCGGGAAGCAGTACAAGTATTTCAACCCGTACCAGGAGCATGTTGCTCTTCACACACCGATGGGTGAGCTGCTTTATCAAGTGCATTGGTAGTCTTGTTGTTAGCATGATAATGTTTTAACAGATTATTCAAACAACCCAAAGTTCCATTTCAGATTTTTGTTAAGTATGAAACGTATGTAAAATACATTAAAATGGATAGCATGAGTTTACTTAACACATCTTCAGAGGTTTTGAGGATCATTTGAATGGGTTTTAATTTTGTCATTTGTCACAAATCTAATGGTCTAGAGGGCTGCTAAAAAAAAAAAGCTCCCTTCTCTCTATCAGCCCAAAGTTTGGCAGAACAGCTGCTGATTCACAGTGGAGAAAATGCAAGCTTTTCCAGTGCTACAGTCCAAAGTCCTACACATTTTTCCACTGTCAGTGTTCAGTATTTGAATAGCTGTAGTTTATCAATCTCAGGATATTCTTAATTCCATGCTGAAAATGTATTGCAATAGTGTTTTATAAAGAGATGGCTCATATCAAGGATAAATATTTTATCGGTTTACAAATGTAACACACTTTCTGTCATTCCGTATTAGGGTACTTATTATGCAGGGCTCCAGAGTGTGAACATTTGTGGTTGCATTTCACAAGTCTTTTTTTCTTGTAATGCCACTTAATTTTTTCTTTGGTCTCACCAGTGTGACAAAAAAAATCAAGCCAAGTCTCTGAAATTTGAATTCAGAATTTCCCTAAGAAAACAAAAACGTTCAAGCAATATTTTGTGTTTTCTAAAGCTGTTAAAGAATAAAGGCTATATCTGGTAAATGCCAGTCCATTTTAGAATGACAGAGCTGGTGGAGTTCTTTTCAGATTTTGCATTAAAGCTCGTACTTAATACAAGGGGTTAGGGGTTTGGAGATGGTACTACTTGTATTTGTATCTGTATTTGTTCAACCAACCGCCTGGACAAGAAAAGCGAAGAATCGGTCTCACTAATGCTAAATTAGTAATCAAAATAATTTGACAGATCCCAGAGCAAACAAAAAGTGTACAAACAAGCAGCTCTCTCTCTCTTTTGCTCTTGCTCTCTTTTTTTTTCTCCTTTTTTTTCTGTCTGTGTATGTGTGGCAGGCAGTAACAGCAACACTAGCAGACTGACTGTGTAGCAGACTGAAACTCAAACCCCAACCCACTCTCTTAGGAGTTAAATTAGAAAAGCCAGCTAGTTTGAATATTTAAAAAAATTCAGAAGGAACAAATATTCCATTAAACGCATTATTCGGGCTTTGCCGATCTTCAGATTCAGGAACATCCCTAGTTAATAACTGCAGTTTTATCCTCTACAACCCAAAGCAGACATTCACTGAATTACATTTGTTTTACTTTGTCAATAAACAAAGAAAGGAACTTGCACAGGTTAATAATAATAATTTATCTCTGCCATGATTTAAGATTAGGAAAAGTGTCATAATTAGCTAGAGGTGATATGGAGAATCTGCTTTTGAGAACTTGTTATGGAGAACTGGTTTTTGGATTTGAGCAAAACCTTTCCTGAAAGTAATGCTGCAAGCAGGTGCCGTTAGAATTATCTTAATTGCTAAATATGGCTGGGAAATATTTGTTGGAATATTCCGTGCTACCCAAGTTTTTCGGACATATGACATTTAGGGGGTAGAGAGAAGCTGTGTGAAGAGCTAATGGTAAAAGTGATAGCCTATATGTTAATATTGTGTTGGTACGCAGGGCTTAAAGTTCTCCTGCACTGCGCCAGATGTCATTCAATCTTGCAAAATGTTAGTTTACTCAAGCCACTGTCGGTATCTAGGTGAAGTTGTGGGTTGAGATCAGGTTTGCCCTGTCAGTTCTAAAGTGGAGGCTATTCTAGCACATCCTGCTCCTACCTCCAGAACCGAACTACGCCGTTTTCTGAGGATGGCTGGGTATTATGGGTGATTTTACAATAATTTTTCTGCTTGTGCTGCGCCTCTCACTGACTTACTGAGCCCAAAGGTCAGGCTCAGTTGGTTTGGCATGTATCAGTTGGCCTTTGAACAAGTGAAAACCCTGTTATCTGGTGCTCCTGTGCTTGCAGTGCCTAATTTTGATCAGCTGTTTAAGCGTTCAGTAGATGCCACTTTAGATTCACAAAATGATTTGCCCATTTGATTCAACTTTGTCACCATAGCAGCAAGACCCTGCTATACGTGGGTTGCTGTTGTAGCTGCTGCTTATCCAATCACATACAGTCATGCAAAGCAATATTTCACAATGTCCAATGGTATGCGAGTGCAGCAATGTCTTAACCAATCAGGAGCAACCTGCTTTCAGTCTTATGCCTGTGAGTCACTGGCATGGAGGTGTAGCTTGCATCAGACCAAAAGATGGAAGCAAGGATATTAAAAGCTGGTGAAGACACAGTTTCAGTTGAGAGAAGGGCATGGATAGATCAAATGGATGGAGACGGGAAACTGCTAACTACAAACTTAGAGAACTGGGTGCGTGCTTCTGTACTGTGTGCGACAAAAAGTTGTGTGGGAGTAGCAGCAAAAAGGCATTCTTACACTGTAACACCAATCCCAGCCACAGGGCTGCTGTGCGTGCTCTTCAATATACTACTACACAACAGCCGCACCTGCATTACTGCCAAACCGTGTGTGTGATCACAAAGTGCGTGTGTGCACATAGTGGAATGTGACCTCTCGTTTACCATAGCCCAACCACTGGTCGATTTGTGTAAAAGGCTGTTTTCAAAAGTTTCATTTGGATGAGACTTTTCATTTACTGGTTTGACTAGGTAACCAACCCTTTCGCTAATAATATTAAAGCATCAACTACATGCCTGATGTGCATTTTCCTTTCTTCATTCTGCTGCAGCACAAAGTATCTCTGTGCCACTTGATTTATTTATTTATTTTTTTAAATAAAACAACAGCCACTGAAATCTACTTTTGTTATAGGGTCCATTTTGTTATTCTTTTTGACCCAAAGCACTTAAATACATGTCATGTTGTATTGAAGATGCCAGAACTCAGAACGATAAGCTCATGGGGAGACATTGAAAGCATAGCTGAGACGGCTGTGTAGTTATCTATGAATCAGTTTCTGTTTCGGTGCATGCTCATTTTGATCTGTTGATGTATAACATGAATGCATTATGCAATAATGGAACCCAATTTAAGAGGTTTCATAGTTGTCAGACAGGACAGTACATTGATCACTAATGTAAAACAGCCCCATGCCTATTGCTTCTCTGTTAATCACGCTATCGCAGAGATTTGGCCTACCTGTAGTGTCAGTTTGTATTCTGTGTGAAATAGGTTTTTCTGAGGTCTGTCATGAGGGAGACCATCTCCTCCATCCAAAATCTGGTATGTGAACGGAGCTGCTTTATTCTAGCCTATTTACTTGTTACTGCATAGCCCCTTTCACACACGCTTTTTTTAGGTTTCATGTGTGAAAGGGGCTCATGTGAAGCAGTCTCCAGAACAAAATGGGGGTGGCAGCGCAGGGTTAGTAGTAATGTTTTATTGTAATTTACAGAGATAGAGATCAGCTCACATTGTACGCATAGCAGCAGAAAACTATTGTTAGTACAATAAACACAATAACCTACAAACTTACTTTAGGTAAAATAAAGCAAAAACAAGAGTCAAGGTTATGCTCATGCTCAAAGCATGTTCATTCTTGAGTACAATCGACCATTTACACTCTTGTCCCATTGCATACACTAATGATTAAGAATCTTAAAATTCCATGGTAACCTTAAAATTCCATACTATACAAAAAATCTGTGGTCAAAATATAAAAAAAAACAAAGCAATAGTCTGTAATAAAAAAACAAACAAACAAACAAAAAAAGAATTCACTTGCCCAGTTGGGCCAATAGATCAGAGCTTCACTTGTGTTTTTATTGGCCCAGGAGACAAAATGAAAATAACCACTCTATTATAATTGTAGGTAAATTACTACTATAACATTTTAACAATATACAACAGAACTATCTGAAAATTAATCTGTCAATAACATTCCAAAGTATTAGCCCTTAAAAATAGGTACTTGTTGTATTCATGGTTGAGCCCTCATAACCAATTGATAGAAGCTTTTCTGTGTAACAGAGAAAAAACAAAAGCCTGAGTGGAAATTCATAAGGTTGTTGAGTCTCCATTCATCTGTCTTGCCAATAACATTAATCAAACTCGATGAGGGGTTGTCAGCTACGTGCTTTGCCAACATACAGGCTAGGTGCTGCCAGCTCTTATCATGGGCATTGACTGTGTGTTTGCAGTAATTTTCAGTGCCTTCAAAAAATAAGCCTCTCTAAGGCAGATGGAGCCTTACTTGGAAATCGCCGACAATGACAGAAACAGACTTTTTTTTTTCTTGTTTCAAAATTTGAAGAAGCTGCCGAAGAAGTGCCGTCTTCACACAACTGTCTGAGAGCAGTGTAAACAAATAGAAGAGCAGATACAAAGATAACATGCACTTCACTGGGTGAGAAATGTCATTTGGTGAGAAATGGTTAGACCACAAACTTTTTGGGGGGCAGTGGCCCAATTGAGGCAGTAACTGGCCCCAACTTGACTTCTTACTGGCCCTGGGCCATCAGGTAATCCTTGATGTTGAACCATGCATTGATTCCACCAGAGGAAAAAAATAGTTTGCAGCTCTGTTTTGAATTAGTTTTCTGCAAGCTTTCTTGAAACTGTTGGAGAAACAATGACCACAGAATCTAGGTTTATTGCCCCAAAGGTTCATCTTGTATGCTGCTACATTCGAACTCATCTTCAAGGGTAGCTGTTAGCTTGCTCTCTGTGTTTTTGTTGTTTCTGTTTTTTTTTTTTTTTTATTATTATTATTCTATTATTCTATTTTATTATTATTCATTTCTGTGTTCATATTCCTAGAGAAGCAAAATAAAAAGAATGGGAGGTCAAGTTTGTAAGGGGGGAGGTGCGAGATCCCATTTTTCCATCATTAACTTGATTCTGTTCAAAACGTGGTATTCCTGGATGGGTCTCGAGCTGAACTGAAAGATTTTGAATAGTTTTACAATCTTAGTCTTCATTGTCTCTGTAACAAAGAATTGTAGTACAGTCAGATTTTATATATCATTTTCAAATGCTGTTCTCACACTTGCAAGTGATTCTGCGGGTCTCTCTTCATGCAGGTCGCTCCTTTGATATGAAGTCACCACGGGTACAGCAGCGTGGCAGCATTGACATCAGTAAATACGCCCACAGCCAAACTGGTAAGGAGAAAAGTAAGCATCATTTTATGTCTCTATCACTCCTTCTCCCGAGACTTTCTGATAACACTGGATGTTGTCCATTTCCCTACTTTTGAGAGGAGCTGCTACTTGATCCCCTAGACTTCCAGCAATTGAGCTAAGATAACCATTCCCATACCTTCAAACTGCACATAGAGAGGATCCATGGGTAAGTAGGGAAAATAGACAAATCCCCCCAAAACCAAACTATCCCTTTAATATTCTCCACACCAGAGTTGTGATACCCACAATAGCAAATATCAACTAATGCAACAGTTCTCTTTCATTTTCATATTTTGACTCAAGTCAGGCAACAATGGCAGCTTTTAGGTTTTGGATTGGTGTCTTTATCGGCCTTTGCCCAAATTTGACTGGCTGATACTGACACTGACTGGCTCGAGAGCGTTGTTGACTGAATCTAGGACATCAGTACCTTGTCAGGTGAGCATGGCAGCCACAATGCGATGGATTGTTGTGCAATGTTCCACTTCTCAGTCAATAATGTTTTTCTTTTGCCTCAACAAGTGGGACAATCCTGTTGGCTGACGATGTAAAATGTAATAATAGCATAGCCTTTTGGCAATAGTTAAAAAAGTTTATTGTATAAAGTTTATTGACCTATATGAATGTGACAGGTCAACTGTCTTTCTGCTATCACAGAGTGATCCACAAGACCAAACTGTGCCATTTATTCAGCCAGCTTTGTGAAAAGGCACCAACTATAGTGTGGAGCCGTGGATTTTAGCCATGGCCAATCCAACAATCGAATCACTGCCACAGTACTGGCTGTGTTGTCAGTTGTAATAGCTGCCAGTCTTGCAGGAACTCTTTGAACACACCAGCCCAGTTCTCCATTTTGTGGTCTTCAGGGAAGAAGGTGGTTTGGAGGTACATCAACACTAGTTGCCATTCTGAGGTGATGACGTGTGGTTGGGGACATAAGGAGTCACATCTGTATTTGACCACTTGTCAGTTAGAACGGTGGCCCTCCGAGATTAAAACTTGAACGTCGCTTCTCAATTGGTCAAATGAATATGCAGCTTGGGGATAGTAGCTTGTGAAAAGCACTTTCGTTCTAGCGGGTCATATCTCTGAATGACTGCTTGCCCACCATACGGGAAGAGATTATCTCTTTGACAATGAATGTAGTCATTGTTTTTGTGTTCTCTCCATTGTGCACTGTCCTGGAAGTATTTGGTGGCCTTTGCAAATGCCCATTATTGACTTGTGGATGTAGGGCCTGGATCCCCCTTTCACTGCAGGACGCATCTGCTGCAATTGATTGTTTTTTATCACTAGTGTACATGAAAATTCTATGTGTTATATGTATTATGCATCTATCTACTTATTGCCAACATCATCTTCATGCAATGTTTGCAAATTGCTTCATCCAAATTTTTAGGCTCCCCATTAGTGTTGGGTATAAATCAAAAATGTTGCCATATTGTTGCAATTTTCTCTGTGCCATTATTGTGCCATGCCTCATTATCTTAAAAACAAAGACTAATACTCTCAAAATACACACACATGACTGACCCCTCTGGACAGTGACTAATTGAAATTTGATCTACACCCCTCTTGCACCTTGAAAGCACTGTAAGTAGCCCTAGAGCAGTGAATCCTTCTCTTGTACTCAGAGCCAACTATGAACTTCACAGATGACATATTCTTGCCCTATTTGCATACTTTAAATTCAAGTATATTCATAGAATTTAGCTGATGTAGGACTAGGATACTTTGGTAATTGGCCGCTCATCTCATAATGATAAATGATGGCATCGTTGGTGTGTAGAAAAATAAAATTGGGTCAACTCTGAGCTCAGATTGATGTTGGTGAAACAAGAAATCGGCCCAAGCCTAGTGAACATGAACATGAAAGTCAGAAACCAGAGAACTGAGACTTGAACTTATGATTTCTTCAAGATCTAAAATCTTGAGCTGCTGCACAGAGAGGAACTGGGCCACTTCAGAAGGAATGAATTGGCATCTTCCACAAATCGTTCTCTACTGAGAAACTCTGAATTTTACATATTGCTGACATATAAGAGGTTCAAGTCGTAAAGCTGACTGTTAGAGAACCCAGAGGATTGGGTACGAGTGTCCATTTTCAGCCCAGGTCCCTTTACTGTTTACTTGTTTGTGGCAACCTTGGTGAAGAATATTGACTTTTAACGGGTAATGGAACGCTTTAAGGGATAATGCACTGAGAATGTTTTGCCCTTTCTTTTGATTTGTATTGCCTTGGGGCCTAAACCACATTGAAATTATGATTATTATGTTTAAAATAATGTGCCCCTTCATACACAAATGATCTTCGTCTATTGCTTTATTATTTCCCTCGTGACCCAAAACTCAAATCAAAAATACGTCTTATATGTCTTTTAACAAAATAATAGATCAAATGGAAATTGAGCAGAAGAAGATTTCCAGATTCAGCGTTTGCATTAAAGCCTGTGTTATGGAAACGTTTTACAAATACTGCTAATAATATAAATCATTTTAGATCATTTTACTCCATTGCTCCACGACAACTTTTTTTCACAACTATCTCAAATCAATCCCTTTTCTTTGTTTTCTCCTGACTGTGGTATCTTGTGGTACATGATCACCCCCCCTTCCATCTTTGTGCTGAGGAGCAGCCTGCCATAAAGAACTATTTAAAGCATGGCACACACTCACATCCTAGAAGTGGGTCAAAAAGATGGAATGAAGAGGAGGAATTAGGCCCATATTCAAATGTAACATGAACATTTGGATCCTTTGTCAACGCTGTTAGTGTGATGGATGTGTAATGACACAAGCTATGATGAAGTGCAAATTGCATGTCACTGATATAGCTCCAGCTTGACTGTTGAGTGTAGTTTCATATTTTGAATAAAAAAAATGGTGTTGATATCATATCTGTTATTTAGCATGGGCGTGTCACTTATTGTTTCTACTCTATTGTTGTTTATAGACAGTCCTTTCAGTCGGAAAATGGAGAGTGCGATGCAGTCTAGCCTGGTTGACACGAACAGCTCGCAGAATTCAAGTGGTGAGCAGTGAGGCACTTCTTATTTTATGTGGGTTTTGTGTGTGTCTGTGTGTGTAAATGTATCATTTCTGCTCCCACAGTGAAAATTATTTTCAGCTCTGCTACTCTGCGAGTATATCACTTGTGAATGTCAATAAACATGGAGAAGGCATTTCTGTAGACAATGTTTTGCTACTGATGCCTGGGATGAAAATGCAGATAGATGGGGAGTAGAGTATGGCATGCTAAGAGGTTTGTGTAACCTGCCTTGCATCATTTGTTTCTGTATAAAACCCATATTCCAACAACTCCAGATACGATGCATATAAAGACTTAGAAAGGAGTGGATTTTTTTTTTTAACGGACTGACCTTTCTCTCTCTTGTTTGCACCTACCGACACTCTCATATACATCAGTAGGCCCATGATATTCTTGCGGAAATTGGTGGACTGGTGCAGGAAATATTCACCAATCAACATGTTTTTGTGTTACTATATAAAAATACATCACTTTGACAAATGGACGGTACTCAATTCTCACCATCACCATCCACTGTGATCAAAATTGCTTAGAGGGCTTGCAATTTTCCATGGCAAATAATGGAAATCCACAGTAAGCACTGTTATTGCAAAGCATTTTTGGTTGCATAAATAAAAAAATAAAAAAACCCACATGAAACACTAAAGGCATTGATTGGATAAACAAGGGGGGGAAAAGCAATAGAGAATGTGCTTGTACTTTCAGACAGTGTGTTTGGAGTCTTACTCTCCTCCCATCGTCTTGCCCACAGGAACTCCAAGCCCTCTGGTGGCGAGCTCCTTCTCCACATCACAGAGTAAGTCCAACCCCACCCACCTGCTGAAAAAATTATTTACATTCCGCCCCCTTTTTTCATGCCACCTTTTTTTCTGTTATGCTGCCATTTTCGTTAGGCTCTCTTTCTTTGTTCGGTGTGATAATTTTCTTTACATTTAATTATTTGCAGCATTGCAGGGACAATTCCGCCCAGGCTCGGTAATGTTAGGCTCATCGTGTGTCTAAACAGTTTTTAGATATGGTTAGCTCCGTTATGACTGACTGCTGGAAATTTACCGACTGATACTCTTCTAAGCCGTTTTTGTTGTCTCAGGGGAGCAAGATTGTTGGAAAAGCTGCTGGCAGACATCAAAACCCATTTATTCAATAGTGTAAACATTAATTTTCTTTTTGCAAATATAGACCGAGTGGGACAAAAAAAATTGTCAAACGAACTTTTAAGGAAAGTGTCTCCTTAATGGCTCACGACCAAACCTCCTCAGGCTTAAGTACAAAATGACTATCTTAATGCTATAGTTACCAAAGGTAGGATTTTATTGAATAGGCTCAAAATCCCAGTGTTAAGAGATAAAATGAAATGTGCCCATATTTTTTTTTTTTTTCTAAGTCACATATTTAGAATTAAACATTTTGTTATAGCTGCTGCATTTGGCCTAGATCAAGTACAAATCGGGGATACAGGGTCGGCAGATCCACAGATGTCTCTGCATTTTTGTAGAATGCCTTTGACAAAGTGAACCCTCTTCTGGGCCTTGTGATTTTCTAGAACCCTACACTTGTGGCGCCTGTGGCATCCAGTTCCAGTTCTACAACAACCTGCTGGAGCACATGCAGTCCCACGCTGGTGAGTCCGCTGCACATAGATGCATGTTAAGCTAGATAGGCAAACGAGTACAGACCCACGGTGGCGCCAGTGCATATGACGGTGGTCCTGCATAATCCTTCTGTTTTTTGAGGTGTAGGCGTTTTATACACTTGCTGTACTCTATGTCAGGAAGCATGCGTGTTTAGCTAGGTATAAATGGCAATAAATACTCCAAAAATACATGCGCTTTGACTTTGAGTATATTCATAGTAGCCTGAATACCCAAGGCCAAAACAGTTTTTTGTGGCCATGTGGGGGGTTTGTCAAGGGATTGAGAGCTACAACTACATAGGCAGGCTTTATAAATTCTTCATCTGTTATCTGTTGTAATCTTCTGTCTGTTTGAGTTGCAAGCAATAGAGTGTTGTAATGAGGTGGGAGCTGGTCTGGTTCTGAGGTTGCTGGAGAAATGTCTTGTGTGCTTCAAAAGCATCACATCTGTGCCTGTATATATGCTGTTTTTGGAGAGTTTTAGGTCTACTACATTGTTTGAATTACAGTTTGTCAGGAAATTTGTTGTATTGCAACGCTTACCTATTACAGACCAGCAATTTTAGGAAAAATCAAGGAGTCATGTTGGCGATCCTTGTTTGTGATCATAATCATCAATCATACATCCAAACAATCTCTTAAAATACTTTGGTCAATAAATCACCTTTTGCTGTTCGTCATTGTCCTTAAGCGCTGGTTTTCGGAATTATTGCTGTGAGACGACCAACACTTAATGCCATACCCTGCAAGACTCAAGTTAAGCATCTCCTGACTGACTGACTACTGACACAGAAGGACTCTGCCGTGAGATTAGAGCAAGGAAATGGATGACGGCCGTCAGTTTCCTAGTTGTGGGGGTTACTAAATTTCCATTATATAATAACAACACTGAGGTAATAATTCAATTCAAGGTCTTCCCTTAGCAAGTTTTCACACCCGGTTTTGATGGCACAGTTTGTTGAAAATATTAAGAGACATGGGGAGCGAGGCTTAGCAGTGTATTTTCATCTTTTCTTTGGCTTTTTGTTTTTTTTAACCTTATGTATTTTTATGTTTATTTCTAATTTGATTACATTTTCCTCCATTCAAAACATTCCACATACACTTTGCCCGCCAAAACCTTACAATATTGTCACCTGTGGCTCATGATTCATCTTTGTGTCTCCACAGCGGACAATGAGAACCACACCAAAGGGGACTCTCCAAAAACCTCCCCAGCCTCTGGCCCTCAGGAGCCGCTGTGGAGAGGCTCCCAGGCCCAGGCCCAGGCCCACTCCTCAGTTCAGCTACAGGTCCAGACTCATAGTCATCCCCAGAGGAACCATACCCTCAGCCGTAAGTACTGTTGTGAACTTCACCGATCTCAGAGTGCCATCCGACTTTTCACCACTAAACATAAACAAAAATAGTGATCTGTCTTTGGCTCTCATGTGTTAGCCAGTCTCGATACACATTGTTTTCCCCAATTTTTTTTTTTTTCACCTGTAGTGGCAGGAAGCACAATCCCATATGTAAGGGGAAGTTTTGGTGATGTTTTTTTAAGTGATAAAAATACAGCAAAATGAACACATCGGAAGCCAAAGCATCACTGCGTCACTGAAATGTACTTCTGAAACATAAAACAGGACTGAGAAACTTTTTTAAGAATTTACTTTTCAGTGTAAAACATCTACATACTCAATCATTATTAATATCTGTAATTTTGATGCTGTATTTGTGCAAATTATATTTGTACATGATATTTGTACTTTTGTAAGGAAAATATAATAGGTAGTTCATTACATAAGTTAAATGGCTAGAAGTAGTTGACTACTGAGAAACAAACTAATAAGATTCATGTTTAGTTAAACTACCACTAAACTGTAGCAAAGTAGTGAAAGTAGAAGTTAAATCACATGTAGTTAACTAGCTCCTAACACTGTGCTTAATACACACTCTCTTTTCTCTGCTCTGCTGCATGTGCCCAAACACCGCTCCTGCACCACACACATGCTCCAGTTTAACACTTTCAAAAGCTAATCTAGCCAGTCAAAAGTTGGTCAAGCAAAAGTACAACTGTAATACATTTCATGTTATTAAAAGTGATATTTAATTTTCCAATGAACCACAGAAATAGCTGCCCCATGGAAACTTAAGCCACAATCTTCTGCACATTCTTTATCACTCTGTTCAGTTTCATTGCTCAGGAAAATAGTTTAAAAACTACACCTCTATTGCTGAAAAAAGTTTGTGACTTAAAGGAACTGTATTGCAGAATACTCCTTAGATCTTGTTAACTGATTGGTCAGAAACTGTCAGAAGAATATCCGATTAGAGTACAGAAGCTTCATTGTCCTTTTTTTTTTTGTCCAAAATGCCACAAACTCCAAAGGGGTCCCTTAGGAAACATATAGTGTGGTTCAGACACCCAAAATGCTATGACATGGCAAACTAACCGAACACATAATAGGCAGAAACAACCTAACATGGTAATGGGCCAAGTCTCATTCGTAGAACTGCCCATGGTAACACACAAGTCCAATTAAGGTGAACAATCAAAATATCTGTTGATGCAAGAGTTCATATGCCAAAATTATATGGCAAAGAGTACACATGCTAGAAAAGTGAGCTGCCACATGGCTCACTTTATATAAAAAGAACCATAAAAGAAGCCATAAAAAGAACCCAAGTCTTAAGGGACCAGACGTCACATAGTTTAATGGCTAGATTGTTGATGGGATGCGTAGCATCAGCTGATACTATAGCCAAGTGTTTTTTAATAGAATGTTGAATGTAGAATGTAGGTCATCAAAGTGTAATTTCGGGCTGCCAAAACAGGAAAGTAATAATTTAGGGGTGGTAAATTCATTCATTTATTCATTTTCTTTCCCCACATATCTCTATTCAGGGTCACAGGGGGCTGGAACCTAACCCAGCATGCATTTGGTGGAAGGCAGGGAAACATCCTAGACAGGTCGCCAGCCCATCACACGGGGTGGTAAATGTGATTTAGAATTACTTTCAATGAAATTTCGGTTCAATTTGTTCAATTTTGCGTTGCTATGCGGTACTCTGACCACCAGAGCGGCACGCGTGACCACTGCTGTACCTGCTCCCTATGCAGAATAAGTCAAGGCAAAAGATGGAATCTCACTGTCCAGCCTCTGGCCAGAGCACTGAGCCCTCAGACTTGTATGCGGTGTATTCAGAGTAGTGTTTGAATGCTAGTGAGTGTGAGGGCATGAAGTGGTATAAAAAAGAGAAACGAGGCAGGCTTCACGACATCACACATTGCTTAGGCCTATTATGTCCCACATCTGCAGAGGTGTTTTGTGTTTGTTGTTTGCTTGCATGCGTTGCATGTGTTGGTGTTTTCTTGTTTATCCATCTACTAAAATGTCTTAGAAACTGTTCAATACAGCAGTGAATTTAGTGGGATTGTAGAACAAAAAGGAACCATTACTTTACTCCAACGGGCCTCATAGAGGCACTGCAATTTCAGATAAAATTTGAAAAGTTTAAAATGTCACAACACCAACACAGTGCATCTTATATTGATGAAACTTTGTACATTCTATAATTGGACTGGCATTCATTAAAAGTGAAACAGGCCCACAGGGATCCACAATATGCCTACCAGAGAGAGAGTGTGGCCTATCAATAACTTACCTTAATGTCTACCACAGTTTGTACAATAGCAGCAGGGTTGACTTTAGTTTACCACCAGAGATTAGCTTGCAAGCTGTCAAGCTACTACCAGCATACTGAACAAATCCCAGCTTCTCAAAACCTCTTAGCAGTAATATAAATTTAGGCCATTGTAAGTCAGTAGGGTGAAATTATCTTATAGATGGTTCTTTTGAGAAATTGGTCTTTGCTGATGTGCTAGTCGAAGCTAGGTAGCTCATAAGCTAATTAATGGTGGCAAGCTAAAGTTTACCACCAGCTGATGGCTAATGCTAGCTCTTACCGTCCACTGGATTTACTCTAATGCTGTTGGTCATCTAAAAATAAAGCGTGGCCCAAGCATGAAGTGTAAATAGTAGAGCAGTAGACAAAAGACCCCATGACAGCAGGGGCTCAATGGATGGTATAGACGGTTGGTTGGTCGCTCTGTTCACCACTTTATGGTCACGTGGCCCGCGGGGAGTTAGACTGCAGACTCTCAAGCAGGAGACCCGAGTAATGAATCGCTTCATAAAATTTTAAATGTATCTATTGATAATAATCGCTGAACTAGGCACACTAGAGCCTCCATAGGTAAGGCCTATAACAGTTCTTATAACTCAGGGTCACTTCATAAAACTTGGTATAGGCTACTTATAACTTCTATTTTGAACATGCAAACAAACAATGGGCCCTTACTACAGGTATTATTGCACTGTATAAACAATAAATTATTACCTAACAATACTACTACTACTACTATTATGGCACTACATCTACTACTACTACTAATAATAATAATAATAATTTTTACAAAGTATTACAAAACACAAATATATAAAATACATTGATAAAAGGACGTCAATCACTGTAGTCGTACAGTTTGTGTTAAGAACATGGATTTTAAAGTACTTTTTCAAACAATGGGAGATAATTCAGAGCAAAGAAAATGCACAGAAGCTTGTGGCTGAATATGTTTTCTTTGGGAAAGAGTCCATTTGTGGTTCAATGTTCCTTGAACTTATAGCACATAAATGTGCTAAATAGTGCTAATGATTTAGCAAAAGAAAATATTGCTGTAATACTATTTGCCTCCCCAAGCTGGCAAAAAAAGTGAAACCAATTCATATTGCAGGACAGAACAACAGGACTGGCTATAATCTTTTCAAGTAAACTCTGCAATACAGTCTTTTGTTATTTGCAGTCTTTCTACTCATTAATAAGTAGCATAAAGCTTGAAGTAGTGAGAAACATTTTTTACACAAATAAAAGCTATTTGCTATAGATGGCACAAGAAGAAAATGTTCTCTGCAACACCTGTCTGTTAGACGTCATTAAAATTAACATGGTTTTTTTTCTCATTAGGACTCCAATCTTGTTTGAGATCAGCATGATGGGAATACCCCATGTAGATGCCAAAAAGTCAATGTATAAGTTACCATTATCACATTCTATAAAGGCAATTCCCTGTAATGTGTGTTTCTTCTCTTTTTTCTTTCTATCCATCCATCCATCTGCCATATTTGCTGACAGAGAATAACGGACTACCTGAGAAGGAGCGGCAGCAGGTGGCAGAGCGCCTCCTGCGGGTAATGTGCTCAGATCTGAGCATGCTCAATGTGCTCAACAGCAAGGACTTCCTCAAGCTGGCACAGACCCTGGTGGATACGGGTGCTCGTCATGGTGCCTATTCCACCCGTGATGCCCTTGGCAACATGAGTGCCTTGGCGCTGCGCCAGCTGCCCCGCATGTACAACCAGGTCAAGGTCAAGGTCACGTGTGCCCTAGGCTCCAATGCTTCACTTGGCATCGCTGTCACCTGCCACTCCCAGACAGCGGGGCCAGATGCCTGTTATGTGCTAACTGCCTACCAGGTGGAGGGGTCAAGACTGAAGCGCTATGTGCTAGGTGTCAGGGAGGCTGAGCTAAGGGAGGGGCCTGATCAGGTGCACCACTGGGTGCAGAATGTGCTGTCAGAGTTTGTGATGTCAGACATCCGCACAGTGTACGTGTCAGAGCCCAGGGTGTGGGCAGCGGGACTTGGGGGTTCACCACTGGGAGGTGGTGGGCGGGGGAGGGTATGCTTGCGATGTGCAGGATGTTCACTTGGTGCAGTAGTCCAGGCGGTCCTCGGGAAGCGCAGCCTCCAGGCACGGGGCCTCCATGAGTTGGCTGAGCTTCTGTCAACGTGCCGAGATATTGCCTCCTCCACCAGCCTGGCCCTTCGTGAGGAACATTCTACCAACACATCCACAAACGCAACTGAGGAGGGTACACAGGGCACTCCTGCCCAATGCCCCACACCCCCTTGCTGGGATCGTACGGCTGAAGCCCTTCTGCAGGTACATGCTCACTTTGAACAGATTTGTGAGGCTTATGGGCGCAGTAAGGCCACAGCTCCAATCCTCCAAGGTCTTAACAAGCACCTGCTGGGGACGCTGGCCTGTCTGCTGGCACCTCTGCGCCTGGCAGCTCTGGAGCTGAGCAGCCAGAGGAGACCAACCCTACAGCAGGTGCTGCCAGTCTACCTACGCCTGGAGAAGCTCTTCACATCCAAAGCTGGGGAGGCAGGAACTGGCACTGCTAGCAAACTCTGCCACTATTTCCTGGAAGCACTCAAGGAAAACTTCAAGGTATTAAAGTGTTCAGTCATGTTTAGTAATTTAGTCACATAATTGGATCTAACCTCAGAACATCACTGACAAAATTGCATTTATCTGATTTCTTAAACCAGTCTTATGTTAAGAGACAAAAAATGCTTCATAATATTCCACTTTTTTCATTTTGTAAGGAGACCTTGATGTACAATGAATGCATATCCAGAACTATTTTAAGATAGGAAGCACTTTCAATCTGTCTCTCTGTCTCTAGGTGGAGCGAGCCCACCAAGTGGCCATGGTCCTGGACCCACAGCTGAAGCTGCGTTCAGTGCCAGCCTACCAGCATGAGGACATCATCTCCCGTGCGTGCGAAATGGCCACTGAAACCCGGGACGGGGGTATAAGTGCTGGCGGTGGATCAGGAGGCGAAGAGCGGGATGCCGATGGCCGCGCGACTCCTAAAAGAGGCCGCATAGATGGGGCCGGAAGCAATGGCGGGAACTCCAGGGGGACCACGTCATCATCTTGCACAATGTCTGGTAATGATGAGAGTCAGAGCCAAGTTAGACAAGAGATTTTTCAGTACCTGGCTGAGCCTCTTCTTCAGGGCACACCCGACCTCTTCCAGTACTGGAGCTCAGCAGTTGGTGAGAAGTTCCCTAAGCTAGCTCGCCTGGCACTGTGGCTACTTGCTGTGCCTGCTGTGGGAGTACGCAGCGAGTGCGTGACTGTGTGTGAGCAGAGCCTGGTTATGAAGAGGAGGCAGCAGGTAACGGCTGAGGAGATGAACAAACTCATTTTCCTTCGCTCCAACATGGGCTAGAAGAGAACCAACCAACCCTAACCAAACATCCACCTCCAACCAATGACTCAAGACTATTTATATTTATATAGGTTTTAGACCAACTGTAAACATAAATGTGTATGGACATTGAGTACTCCTCGAGACAAATACTTACAGGAAAATGCAAACTGTAGAGGTTGCAAACATCCATAAAACAATAAGGCTAGTTAAATACTGTATGTGGGCAAGGATAATCATAAAGTACTGTGGACAAGATTTAGGGGTGGAACGGTATTTGTCAAAAAATTGTCCTGTTTGGTACGCCACCCTCGGTTTGGGATGCACATGTGAGCAGGATAACTTTCGGTCTAATGGCCAGAGATTTGAATAACTCCAGCCTAATAACTTAACTACTTTAAGGCTATATGCTATTATTTTCATGACATGGCAACATTGTAATGTAACATTGTGTATATTTTGCCATAAGGGGTATGGCAGTAAATATCATACATCTGGTAGAATTATAATTTTCAGTGGTGTATGGCAGTAAATTCAAGCAGTGAAAGCTCATTGCCATGCACCACTGAGAATTATAATTCTACCCCATGTGTGATATTTGGCCATGAGGACTGAGCAGATAACTGGGAGCCAGTTTGGTGGTAGCTTCAAGGGCCTCAAAATATAGTTGCTATTCATTTGCATGTACTGACACATCTTGAATCCAATCACACTGTGGCAAAAAGCAGCTAGTCCAAAGTGGATTCTGACATGATGCCTTCCTCCTTGGATGTATGTTGGATGTATGAAAAGTCACCCAACAGTTTGATTTATTTCCAAAATTAACTTAGTAAGTCTTAGACTGCTAGGTATGTAAGTCAAGCATTGGTCAATGCTGCAGTTGCAAAGAATGGCCAAGCTGTCCATGTTGTAAGACTTACTAAGTTAATTTTGGGACAAAAACAAAATCCAACTTTTGAGTGACTTTCTTTACATATACAGTAGTTGTTTTTTCTATCCACAAAGAGGAAGGCATTATATCAGAGTCAGTTTTTGACCTGCCGAGTTTTGCTGCATGACACATTGTCAGGATATCCTCCAAGATTTAACACTGATTGCATTCAGCCTTAATATACTTTATGTCAGTAAATACATTATGATAATGGGGACATGAGGCTGTTAGGGCTGGCTCGGTGGAAGCTTCCAGGTCAACTAAACAACATTGCTAGCCTTCTTCACCAGCGTGGTAATTCAGAAATACCATGTCAATCAGCTTTGTGAATAGAGGCATATTAATAAGCAGTTAAATTGTCACACGCAAACAGCACAGTCTAAGTAAATTCATTTGTTTGTACCACTGAAGATGTTTTCCCTGTGCTGTGCCATCAGATGAAAAGTAATGTTTGCTAGCCATCACTTGTGTGAGCTAGTGGTGTCAACAGAAAATAGGCTACTGATATCTGCATTAAATGTTTCCATAGTCGCCATCTTTTTGTTGTGTTCAAAGCTCGGTGAGAAAAGGCTTGTCTTGTCCATAGGGAAGTTGAAAATATATATCCCATTATTTCCATATTAAAATAGTCTTCCTTCATGCGAGCAACTTAAAATTGAGTTTTCACTGTGTTTTAAGGCAATAAGCTTTATTGTAGGTTTTAGTTTACAACCTTATCTATTCAAAAATGACTGTTCTGGTAAAGGTCCTGCAGTTAATTATTAATTAAAAATTATTTTCTGTTAGTCAAATTAATGGGGATTTTCTCAGGAATGAGCGCAACCAGCAGGCACTGACACTTTTTCCCCACTGTACCGAAAACGTACTAAACTGTGACCTCAATGCCGAGGTATGTACTGAACCGTGACTTTTGTGAATCGTTCCACCCCTAATACAATTAGTGCCATTTGCAACAAACCAAAAACGGATCACTGAGGTTTTAACAATTTCAGTTTTCAGAAATAAACTAGGACACGGAAAACAGTTATGCAGTCATTACATGATTCACCAAGCGGACACATACTATTGAAGTCAAGTTATTTATCCTTTTAGGAATTGATTTAATGAAAATAAAATTACCTGAGCTTGTAGCTCTTAAAATGACTTGCATCAAAATATGTGAATTTGTTTGTTGCATCTGGTACTAGTTAGTCAAGTACTAGTTTGTCATCTCTGTCATTGGGCCTTAAGTCGCTCTCTCTCGTGATCACCTTGATCCCTACAGTTAGAACCAACATCATGCCTTTACATTGTTATTTAATGGCCTTCTGTTCACAATCTCTTCTACAGCTTGTAGTTGTTTGACAATACAGTAGTGTTTTTTCCTGTAGACCTAAAGGGACTTATGGCTGGCAGTTGGAAACAGTGTCCTCTGGTGGTTTAATGTGGACCTTTCAGTCATTGACAACTGTGCCATTGGACTAATGCTTTTTATCCCAAAGTTACATTTAAGATAGAGTTTTATGTATGAGCTTGTTATTAAGCATGAAGCATATATAGCCAAGGGGAAACTGAAAAATAACATTGCTCTGTTGTGATTGGGAATTACTAGTTCCAGAATCCAAACTCAAAATAAGCAAACATTAAGAATAACTTTTCAATTTCTTATACATGAATATACCACTAAATGTGGTCCTAATCCATCTTAAAGGAATAGTTCAGATTTTTAAGAGACCTAACCAATTTAGGAAAGGTATGCATGCTTTGAAGTCAACTCTTGGTTTATAAAACCAATAAAATAAAAAATCTTGACCCTCCAAAATAAAATGCCTAGGCACAGCTGCCCACTGTGTAAAGCCTGTATTGAACTGGCTCCATAGTAGATTGAAAACCGGACAAGCGTTTATCAGTCTAGCAGGTCTTCATCAGGGTCGCAGTATAACTTCGGTTGTGCGGACATACATTATACGAGTTGTGAAGTCAGAAGAATATGCACTTTGGAAATTAAAGGACTACTTGATAGGATTAGACCTCCAGTGAACAAAGTGCAATGTCAAGTCAAGAACAGGTTGCAGTTTTACTAAACTGAGAATCTTTTTAGTCCACCCAAAAGCAGCTGTGTTGATTATTACGATAACAAACTTCGTCAGTTGAAAAGTCAAAGACTGCAAGGTCCAAACCGTTTCCTGTTTCACAACTATGTAGGAGAAGGGGTTTTTTTTCTGATAAATTGATTTAACCCCCTTTGATCTCCACTAGCATTGCTAACAAGTGCTAACCAACTCCTGCTTACAATATCTAAATGACCAAATATACTAATGGAAATGCTTTTTGGATGGACCTAAAGGATTCTAATTTCATGAAATATCAAATAGGCTTCTTGAAAACTTGAACTGTCCTTTTAAGCGTACTTTAATACTGAATATAAAAGGCATCCTTTGTTATGTTCAATCTGTCTGATATGTTGTATTTATTAATGTGTCATAAATGCCCCCTCTTTCCTTTTTTTTTTTACAGTTTCTTTACAATATCCACAATCAAATTGACAAAAGAGCTAGGCTCATGTGGCTGTTTGTAGTTTAATTTATGCACTGAATTAATTCTTGATGTGTGAGTTGATTTGGTTACACTTAAATATAGTTTTATATTTTGCTCATCTGATGTTTCTCTGTGAAGCAGAAGAATGACTATTGATTCAGAGGAACATTTTAATAGCAAAAGGCTGCCCCAAGATACACATCATTGCATTGTGATAATTTGAAGTCCTGAAGTCAAGATGTATACTGACGTTTTGAAATTGATTAATATCACACGTTTACATTTTGGTAAACATTGGTTGTAAATGATCCATTTGTTTTAAACTTGATTTTAAATTACAGATCAAATGTTGTACCTCAGTCGTGAGAGGCATTTATCAATACACAGGATTGATATTGCGGTTTTAGCATGAATTGGAATTCAGCTGTTAATACAAAACTTAAGCCTGGTCGCAGAAATGGTAAAAATGCTGTACATTGGTTTTGGGCTTTAGCAATGGTCCTCAATTGAAGTGTTGAATTGAAGTGAATGGATTTTTATTGTAGTTTTTAAATTAGTATTTCAAATAGGATATGCTCTGGGACAAAATGCCATTGTTGACGTAATGATGTCAACACAACTTAAGTTACCTATAACATTCTTTTGTTGGTGAAATGAGAATTATAACTAAGATATGCATGCTTTTAATAAGAGTACTGATCTATAAAGTTATAAGCCAGAGTGTTTCTTATAAAATGGAAGTGATTCATGTTGGCTCTGAGTAGATGATCATCTACAAGTAGATCTCATCTACAATCAGATAAGCATCCCCGGTCTGAATTGTAACCTTATGAGGGGGAAAGCGACACTGATCCTGGGTTGGTGTTTATGGGGTGACATCATCCATTTTCAGAGGATGCATTGTGTAAATACAAGAGAACTGCTGTTTTTATGCCACAAGGGGGCGCCTTCATTTCAGAGATAGGGAGCACCAATAACACCATACCTCTTTTTTCTACAGTAGCATTTCAAAAGGTTTTGATATGATAAAAACTCAAGCTAGATACTGTTATTAGAAAACTGAATTCAGTTTTAAGGTTTATTTTGTTTCAGGATTTAACTTATTCAAATAATAAACTTAAAAGTGTAAAATATGGTATAAGAATGCTAACATGGAGATCTGTTATGTTTTAGTATGGATTATAGTCTGTATTATCAAATCAGGTTAAGAAATCAGTGTTGCTTTCATCCTATTTTACAGGCATTTCTTCCTTTTATACTCTGCTAAAATGCAAAAAATTTATTTGATTCTATTGATTTGTCTTTTTTATCGCACTTTGGCAGCAGATTCTTGTGTAGATTCAGATCTGAGTTGTCTTATTAGTAAGCCTAATTTATACTTTTGTAGCAACACTATTTTTATATAACGGCGAAGAAAGGATTCAACGTCTTTTGTTTTTCTGTGTCATATATGGCAGCGCTGTTCAATGTTTCTTGAATACATTACCCACTGTAGTATGTGATGTGTGAATAAACTCAAATCAGTGTCAAACTGCCCTTCAATCCTGTCCTGATTACTAACACTACTGTATGCATATGTAAGCTGTGTGTATACTGTATGTTGTCAAGAGAGGGAAGGATGGAGGACCTGGAAAGAATTTCAGTGCCATGAAGTTTGATTTTATGCCCCTGCGGAGGTCTACTCAAGCACTTTATCTTCAGTGTAGCTTCCACATATGTCAAATCCCTCACATGTCAAATTCCTCATATCAATTGGAAGAAGCAGACATCCCCAACCTAAATTTGAGATCCACATTTTTTTCAGTTAAGGGGAGAAGTAAAACTAAAAAACCTAGGAATCAAGAGAACTTGTTTGGAAGATATTTGAATACCTTCCTTTGAAAATGAGGTATATACTGTATATGTGGCTTGTTTTCAGTGCGAGCTGTGGACTCCCACATAGAGAGAAAGGAAGCTGGGCCTTCCACAGTGGCTGAAAGAAAGATTGAGGGCCTGAAACATATGTAGAGGGGGGGAAAGAGGCCTTATATAAGGGCAGAGAGATTGAAGACTCACACATGGGGAGTGAACGTACAGAGGCTGGCTGGAGGTGCGTGCAAGGGCTCCCCAGGGGCCACGGATGGGGCAAAAGAGCGAGGGAGGGAGGGAGAGAGAAAGAAAGAAAGAAAGAGGGAAATTGCGAGTGTTGGTCTCAGCCTCACTGTCTTTCTTCCACCGCTCGCACCCGGGTCAGTGAGCCCCCAAGGCGCAGCAGTCTGCAGCCATGCAGAAACACCCGCACTCAGTCTCCTTGGTTACTCCCACCACAAGGGCTGCCCGCGAAAGCCTAATTCACAGCACATGCGTCCGACTTTGCCTCCCTTCCTTGTACCCCCCCTCTCTCCCCACCACACACACACGCACACACACACACACACACACACACACACACACACTCTCTCTTCTTCCACTACCCCCTCTCTCCTTCATATACACACACACTCTCACCTCCTCCCTCCCTCCACAGCCCCACTCCTCCTCCTGAAGGTGAGTTTTTCCACACCGTATAACCACAGAGTGAGATGCTAAGTTTGTTTTTGCTTACAGCACCAAGTGTTGGGAGCCGGCCCTCATTTGCAGTCATTTAGAGAAGCGAAATGGTGGAAAAACAACCCACCCGTTGGACAATTGCTTCCGTTACGTGCTGGGTTACGGAAAAGTTGCAGATCAGCTCTTTCTTAAGGGAAAGTAAGAGAGGGAATGTGTAGGGCTGTTTTGCACTCAGCAAGCGTGCATACAAATCATATATAAGCAGAAATTTGAATTCACCATTTCCAGTCCCTGCCATTGTTTCAAATTAAACTTTAATTTTGAATTTGGACTTAGATTACATTTGCAGAATGGTAAATACAGCAGCAGTTGAATGTGAAGGGGTTTCCCTCTTTGTACCAACACATGAACACTAGGTGGCAGTATCTGGCTTTTTCCTAACCATGCCATTATGCAGGGGTGTTTTGGGTGCACTTTGACATATTGTACAGGTCCAGGTAACCCAGGTTGGGATGTGCTGTGGTGTGCTTTGCTTTTGTTTTGTGTTTTTTGTTTGAGAGGGCAGTTGTTCCTTTTTCTTCACTGACTCTCGTAGATGGTCAAGTCAGAACATGGATGGCAAAACAGATCTTTTTGAACGGGCTGAGGCTTGCCAAGACAGCCCGAGGTACATCCGATCTTAATTGTTTTGGCTTTAATTTTTGGCCCCTGTGCCTTTGTTTGTTTATGTTTATTCTATATTCCATACACAGAGACAGGAGTTGCTTCCCTCATTCTTTCGAGAATGAGGGAATGAGTTTTGGCACTCTACTGTGCTGCCTAGACTTAGGTTTAGAACAATATAAGGTATCTTTTGTGTGTGTGTGTGTGTGTGTAGGTGGGGGGTAAGGTGGATGGGGGATGGGGACATTCTTTCAGTGTAGACCCTCTCAAGGGGAAACCCCTAGGATTTTACAAATAAAACAAAATTGTGTTTGTCATTGCCTTTGTACCATGCAAGGTGTAAAAGAAGTAAGCAAGCCACTCAAGGGTCCGATCTGATGACTTCTTGGGTTCATTCACCTTCTCTACCTACTTAATCCTTTTCAGGGTCACGGGGGCAGGAGCCTATCCCAGCAAAGAAAGGCAGAGAGACACTCTAGACAGGTTGCCAGTTCATCCCAGGGGCAATTTCAATTCTCCAAGCCATCTGACTTGCATGTTTTTGGACAATCGGAGGAATCCGGAGCACCTGGAGCATCTGTGAGTCTACAGTGCTAACCACTGAGCCACCATGTGCCACCGTATCTACACAATATAGTCTTGAACTCTCTCCACACTCAGCACCAACACTGCTGGTGTTTCAGCCAATGTAGTCCTAATCTCAATAAAAGTGTCCAGCCCCCAAAGTCGATTGTTTAGTTCTGCTCAGTACAACACACTTTGCTATCCCATTGTGTTTGCAATAACAGAAAAAGTTCAGTAGAAATGCCTTTGCCCTTGCCTGTTACACAACCAAAAGAGAGACCCAGGTTTTGTATTCCATGCCCAAATTAGGCGGTGCCAAGCAGCTTTGCTCCCACCTCTGGCAGTGACAAGGTTGGCACCTTCACCTCTGCCCAACCAATGGCCATCACAGCTGTCCAGACGTGTCTGCTCAGTGAGCATTGGAGGGACAGGGAAGGACAAGAGGAAGGAAGTGTTCTCATCCTCCTCCCCTTGTCCTGTATGGAGGACCCGGTGGCACTGGCACTGTAGTTTCTCCTGCTCAGCGGGTGCTGACTTTTATCAGTAGTGACACGAACGTACAGAACTGCCAGGGCGCATCCACCCAGTTGCTGTCAGGTGTCGTTCCCGCTAACACTCCACCTAGCCCCTGACCTCACAGGCACCCGGTATGCCTGTCTGCTTTCCTGCCTGCCTTGCTCCCTCTGCACACCTGTGCAGACACACACATATACACATGCACGCACATCATACTCTGGCCCAGATTCAATTTTAGTCCCAACGCTGGCCAGGGCATTACAGTAGGCCAAAAAGATTGAGTATGTGGAGACTCTTGCACCTTTCAGAGATGTCTCACATGCCGCCAGGTTGTGCCCAAAGCCAAGTAAGATTCAGTATGACCCAAACTATGAAATGCCCCATGAAGCCCCTCACTGGCACACACTATACTGAGTGTCCAGGTGTTTTTGCACTCCCCGTATGTACAGTGCACAGGTGCTAGCGACAAGCTCTCTCTGAGACAAAGCACACAGTCTGTGAAGCTCCTGAGGAGGAAAAGCACCGCCTAACACAGTAGGCAGTGCAGGATTTTAATATTTCATATCCAAGTCAGAGTTATGAGATGACGGTGAAGTGTGAAAAGATGATGTTTGAGTCTTGGCTTGAGGAAGGCAAGTGTGGCCACTGTGCGAAAGGAGGTCAAGGTTGAATTTGTTCCCGGGCTATAAATAGCCCTTCAGCGATGTCCCCCTGATCTCACCGTTATTATTTATTAATCATTGTCATGATCTGGGGAGCTCATCCAGCCTCACCATACAATTTCTGACAACTGATGACAATGACAAGAGGAGGACAAGAATCTAAGCTGCATTTAAGACCCAATGAAGTTCACATATCTTGGGATTAGTGAAACGGACATCTTTGGTGGTTTGTGTGAAAACATCATTGCCCTTTTGTTAAACTGCTGTATTTGAGATTGCTAATGCTGGACTTTTCCACCATTGTCATTGCCAGGACATTATTTTTAATGTAGTCTTTTTTCGCTGGCATAATTTCCCCATTCCATATTTCATTAGTTACAGCAGAATCTAAGGCTTGACAAGTAGCATTGCATATAGCAAAAGAATTGCGTTATTTGGCTGACAATTTATTATGCAATGACAGAACCTGAAAATAATCAATCCCTCTCTGGCTTGGCTGATTATACAATCTGTTTCTTGTGTTCCCTCTTGTTCCCCTGTTATGTTTCTACAGTGTCTGCATAGTCTTAAGATACTGGATCAGTTTGCATGCCGCTGCAGCGTTCAAACTTTCCCCTCCTCTTCCACTGCCAGTTTTAGTTGTTGGACAGAATCTTGCAATCCCTTGGGGTGTGATGGTGGATCACTGGGATAAAGCACATACCATGCACTTCTAACATAGTGAGTTTGAATCCAGCAGTTGAATCCATTACCTGCTTGTTCTTTCATCCCCTCTCTCTCTCTCTCCCCCATTTGTGCTGTATATCTCCACTGTATACTGTCCAATAATGCAAAAAATGCCTTTGAAACAATCTTTTCAAAAGATTTGAAGATCTTTGGCCGTAAAGATGTTCTCAAACTCAACTACCCCATTTCTGACTCTCCTATCCTATATCTTGTATTAGCCTTATATTAACTAATTCTTATAAAATGCACACCATTAATTTTTGATTTTTTTTTTTAAGTTGAATGCCTTTCTGTCTTGTTAAGGTCCATGCTTTGTGCCTTTGTTTTCTTCTCTTGTCACTTTGTTTGTTATTGAAGAGTGCTGTTCTGTTTGTGTCACTTCCCTGTATTTCTGAAAAATCTCATGAATAAGTCATTAGGCAAAAAGAGGATGAAGGAACAGAGAGAAGGACTGAGAGTGCGGTTTGATGGTCCGAACGGCACAGAACACAATCTTCATTAATTTTCATTTGAAAGTTATCTAATTTTCCCATCCCCATTTCTATATTGCTGCTATGGCTTTAATTGCATACAGACACATAACCTGTGATAAATTTGCTGATAAATTTGCATGTAATTCTTTGAGGCTTTAATACAAGTTTTTGCCTTGTCTTGTCTTGTCTTGTCTTGTTATTGTTTTACTGGAAATTGAAGGCATGCAATCTGAATGTGTATAATGTCCTTAACAGAGTTAACAGAGACAACAGTTTTGAGTGTTACTTCCATCTACTAGCAGAACATGTGCCATTACTGAAGTATATTGTTTTGCATGTTTTCAGAGCATTCAAATTGGATTACGAACCTTTGAAAGATGATTGAGATCCACTTAAATCTCTTATTCTACTGCAGCAGACCATGATTGTGTTGTCAGAATATTGCAGTTGGTTTGTAAAGAATTACCTTTTACCACAGGACAGGCCAGCTTGCTCCCCATTTGGCTCTCAGCCAACTAATGACATGCAAGGGGCCACTCTGGACCCAAGGTAAAGCAGTACATTTTTAATGATTTAGCATTGAGTGGCTTTTTATTCTATATTCCGTCATCTCATTTCCATGATTTGTAACTTCTGGCTGCCTGGAATTAATCTTCAGGGAGAATAATTCCTCCTTGGCACAGAAGCAGACCCTCAACTCAAAACACAAACTGGGCAATTTCAATTTGCAAGGATACTGAAAAATGGCCCCCTTATTAAGCCTTTCTGATAATCAAGGCTAATGGATCATTTACATTTTCTAAACTCTGCCATTGCTAAAGGAAAATGAGTACAGACATGTCTCGTAATTTGGATATATGCATTGAGGTGAATTATAATTAGATGGAAATTCACTTTGGTAATAGTAAAGCTTGATGTTTAATCTGTTTTGCAAAATGCTATGTTTTTTTTGTTTTGTTTTGTTTTAATCAGCGCAATGATTTCAGATGAATGTGTGTATCCACAAATCTCTTTGTACTATAAAACATTATTGTTACCACCGACGAGAAGAACAGGAAGGCCTGTGTATACTTGTGGGTATTAATGCCATAAGGAACTGATCACCATGCAGCCAGTGATCTAAATCTCCCGCAAGACCTCTCAGATGTGGAGCAAACACAGAAGGACCCCAGGGCATCACAGGTGCATCATGATGACGCACTCCAGTCATCAATGTCCTAGTCCTTGACAATGTCATCCTACACTGAAAAAAAAAGCTTTGGGGATCTGTTCAACGAGGCTGGCTTGTTTACTTTCTCTCTTTTTCCTCCTCCCCCTAATTCTTTCTGTCATTCTTTTTCTCTCGCTCCTTTGTTTTGATGGAAGCTAGTATCTTATTGGTGGAGATGAAAAGACAAGCTGATTGATCAGGCGGGGGGTTATTGATCAGGCTGATCCTCTGCCATGACCCTTGACCTTCCGATTGACAGCAGCCCCTATAATGAGGCCTCGGAATAGAGAGCAGAGGATAGGGGGTTTTGGGAAGGGCATCTGTGGGAAAGACCCAAGAGAGGGGATGGGTAGCAAACACACACAGCCCAGCTCAATCAACTTGGTGCCATTGTTACATTGCAATGCCCTCAATAACCCCAATTTGCATAATCGGCTTGCGTATTGTTTGCCCCAGACACATTAAGGTGCGGGCATTGCATTGTTGACTGCAAATCAGCACGTGCCCATTGTTTGCTCATCTCAATGTAGCCATATGCATTGTTTACTTATGCTGAGCACAGCAGCATGTGCTTTCTGCTCACTGACTTCACCACCAAACTGTGTGCATATTGTTTCCTTTCCCCACCACAGTAAAATATATATCTTACACAACACAGTATGTTATGTCTACAAAAACCTCAACATTGTTTATGTACTCCACTAAGCACCTAGATTATTTCTGACACACACAAATAGTATAAGGTATATAAGCTGTTTACAAAGCCCAACGCTTTTTGTTGACATTGTTTACCAACAACATTCTGGACATTCCATCTCTTTTTTGTAACATGCATGTAGTCAGTGAGGGGCCACAACTGTCTGCGTACTGTCAGACATTTGTACCTTGGTTTCAAACCTCTAACCACTGAGAATGCAAAGTTACATAATACCCAACAACCTTAGACTTGACCAAAACGTTCCAATTATCTAGCTGGGTATTCAGATGGCTTTTCTTTTTTTTTTTTTTTTTTTTTTTTTTTTATCATATTCCAGATTTTTTGGTACAAGATGTACAAGCATGCACTTTGCATCATCCCAACTACATTACATTCTTGTATCATATTTTATGTAAATGTGTTCTGACAGAAGAGAAGTTTCTCCAGTTAGATAAAAAAAAAAAATGGTGCAATGTCAATCAAATATATCAAAAACTACTGAGTAATTACAGATGAAGAAACTGTTATAATTACTCTCATTACAGAGAAAGAACAACTTTAATTCATGTCATATATTGTTTCCATGGACGTGTTAGAATGCCATAGGCGATGCATGTCAAGTACAATTTGGGATTCAGGGAGTTGCTCAGACAAGGACAAGGAGAAATATTGCATTCCATGTCTAGGTGTAGTCAATTTTGATGAAAACACACACACACACACACACACACACACTAAGACACACATATGCACACACACACACAACCATACAGTGTGTTACACACCACAACAGAGGCTCCCACCTACTCTGTTTGGGTATTTCCATTTCTGCTTACAGGTAAAACACCACCTCCATCACCACGTACAATCTATTCTATTCATAATCGCAGTGTGTATACGCAAGTATGCTAGCACACACACACACACACACACACACACACACACACACACACCCTCAGCACTGACACTGGCGCCACTCGTTGAATCAGATGCTTTATGAACATTTGGCACACACTTTATCTTTTATTGTTCGGATGAGTGTAAATATGCCCTGCCAGTCAAAACCATAGCCTCAAAGATATTGTGCAATAAGTCGTGGTTTTATTAAAGGGAACACTTTAATAGGTGCAGGGCTTTGAGATGTGCTCACAATGGATACTTGAGCGAATGTTGACTTTGTGGATAGGTCCTTGTGTTGGGCTCGTCCTACTTTTGACGGCCATTGATTTAGTGTAAACCATTCTTGCATCTGCAGCTCAGTAGTGCACACAGATATCCATACATTTGTTTTTGTTTTACTGCCTAATTGTCTGTATTTTAAAATACAGATAGACAAGGTAGACAAAAGATACACTACAAAGATACAGAGAGAGCGAGAGAGAGAGAGAGAGAGAGAGAGAGAGAGAGAGAGCGAGCGAGAGAGAGAGCACAAGTTGGTCTACAACTGTCTAAGACATAATGAAAACCCCAGTGATCTCTATAATTATACCCCGTTCTATGACTCTATTTTTAAAAATAGCCACTGCGATGCACTGACCCTGTACCCCATTGCAGGTGTTTTGTTTTGGTTTGGGTGAAACAATTTGTACCAAAAAAACAGCAGCTTTACAGCAGCATTACCTCCACTGTGAACCCAATTAAAACCTATTGTATATATGTTAACCACATCTTTTATCTGGAGTGTCTGAGGTTTTCACTCCATAGTGCTTAGCAGTGTTACTGTGCTGCTCTGCGGTCACTGTTGTCAAACCTGATTTATCCAGCAGTACGCAGTCATTTCATAAAGTTTTCTGAATGTTGAAACTGGTCTCAAGGGTCATGTATCATGTATGCAAAAATAATGGATGTGAGATGAAAATCAGACAAAGGTTTAAGGGTTTTTTTTGTTGTTTTTTGTAATTTTCTAATTACGACTAGCATTTTGATATAGGACCAAATTTGAATATAACTTGCAGTGACTGAACATTCAGATTGTATTGGCCTGACACAGAAATACCACAGAACAAGAAATGTGGATAGCTGGTTGATTCTGTGAAGCCTTTCAAACAGTCTTGAACAGTCTTCTTGAATGTAGATGTTGCATGGACAAGGAGTGACTTTATGGCTTGCCTATTATAATCTAAAGCTCTCCAAACAGATCAGGGTTCCTGAGGTCAAATGAAAAGGGGGCTGGGTAAATGTCTTTCACATATGGGTATAATTCTATTACTTTCAATGTGGTATAGCTAGCCATAGAAAAGTATCAAAGATGTAAACTTACATACTCTGTCTCTTATCTGAAGAACATCACTAAATTTTGTCTTTGCATTCTCTTCCTCAAACCTTTTCTTGCCCCGAAGCAAACCTTGTGTGATCCTTAATGTTTTTAATAAGACCAAGCCATTTTTCTTCCAATGGACCATATCCCATTCACCTTACCAGACATTTTTCCATCCTTCCTCACCCAAAGACGGATCAGAATACCTCCAGCAAAAAGTTCCAGAAATCTTCCTGGAAACTTCTTTCCTTCTCCATTTCTTGGAAAGTATTCAGTTTTCAGCCATCACTTGGTGAATTGGGGGCCTGAGCCAAATTGTTGTCAGTCTTGGGGGCTTGATGCCTCAACCTGGTTAATACCACTGCAGAAACCACTCCACTTTGTGTTTTTATGGACAAGCGTCACTGCGACTGTATTTCAAGTAGGCCGACTAATGAGCTTTTTAACCACCTCCATATGGACGTGCCTTAACGACTAGACGGAGGGGCAGTAGTGGTGGCAGGCAGTGGTGTGCTGACTTTGCCATACTATGCACCCCTACACATTTAATTCTTTCCCACAAGCAGTAGAGTTAAACCGAGGGCAAGCCATTATGGGTTATTGTTTACCACACAGCCCACAGTAACAGCCAAAGCCTGGGATGTGATGATGACAAGGAACACACCGCTTATGCAGGTTTAGATATGCAGACACTATTGCGATCTTCAGTGTGGCTCTGTATGGTCCATGAGTAATTAACCAATGCCTTGATGCAATTACTGAAGTTGTGTCCGACTGAAACGCCTAGGAACTGCCTGGTTTTTACTTTGTAGGTTTTATATACAACATAGCTATTGCAATTTAACTGCAAACATTTCACATCCATATGTATTCTCCCACTGAGTCTTGGTACAGATCCAGTGGTGATCAATTCATATCTATATCATTCACTCAGATCAGTGTGCAGATCAGTTAAACGTTCAATCTATCAATCTATCTTAATTTAAATTTTCTAACACTGACCTGCTAGAAGAGCCTTAATACAACAGAAATAATGGCATAAGTGACCCAACTCTTTGAATTCTTGTACTGACTACTAGGACTATTATCTAGTCCTACTGCCACTGGAGTGGCAATACACTTGTATGGACTGGCTCATCTTGCTCATTGTATTGTATTGTATTGTCTTCATCATGTGTTTGAGATTAGAGGACCATGGGATGAGGCAGAGGGGGCAACAGTTGGGCCTTGTGATTCTAATTAGGTTGTTGTTTCAGTGCTGATTGCACTCAGAAGCAGAGGTGACCAAAAACTAGACAGAGAACCTGAAAAGAGAGAGAGGGAGAGAGAGAGAGAGAGAGAGAGAGAGAGAGAGAGAGAGAGAGAGAGAGAGATAATTCCATCTTCCTTTGTTGTCCTTAGCCTGTCCTTGCTGTTTTGACATTCCTGCTCTCACCTTTTTCTGTCTTTTTGTCTCCCCCCGTCTCTCTATCTCTCCCCTCTCTCTCTCTCTCTCTCTCTCTCTCTGTCTCTTCTCTGCCTCTCCTTCTCTCTTTACAGTGTAAGGTTAGAGCTTTATACCCATGTCCTACCACAGTGAATATGACTGCTTCAGCAATGGTATGAACCTATAGAGTGAAATTATAGAGTGGGTGTGATTCCCCACTTCACCTGCCAGGTCCAATTCACTTCTGACTGGAAATTTTGTATGAAATGACACCATATATGTTGGTTGGTTAGCTTCCATGAACTGTTGCAGAAATGAATGAGGTGCCCTGTGATTGAGCATATTGCCATTAAATTGCACCTATAATGAAAGTGCATCTTACGTACTACATAATGCCAAAAGTTAAGTAAGGTGGTGTATGAGTTTGTGTGTGTGAGTGTGTCTGTGTGTGTGTATGTTTGTGAGTGGCATGTGAAGGTGCTTCAAGCTTCTATATCGGGTTAAAGCTGTGATAGCCTGATGACGTTATAGCTCCCAGAAACCCAGAAACCCAGAAACAGCAAAACCAAAGAAGACAAAGCTTTTTGTCTGTTAAAGATGTTGAGTCAAGCATTATTTGTTCACGCCAAATTGTGTTAGCCAGCAATTAAGTGTAAACTTTCCACTTGGGTATAAATCTTGAAGATGAGTTGTGATTTGATGCCAAAAATCTACGCAAAAGGATCAGGTGGGGGGGGTGGCATCAGGAGGCGGGGGAGATGTAGTGTGATTGGAGTATAGGAGGCAGGGATTCTCCATTGTGAGAAAAGGTGAGAGGCAGAGACACAACACAGTCCACATCCGTCCCTCCCCTCGCTTCCCGTTGCCCTAGAGCTGGAAGCTATGACTAATAAATGATGTAGCACTTGGATAAGGGAAGATAAAGGTGGAGACCGGAGGGTTACGGGGGGATTGGGATGACATATAGGAAAAAGCTTAGGATGTACTATCTCACTGGGTACGAACACAATGCAACATAACACAAATGCACTTAGGAGAGATGATAGAATTACAGATATGCAATTAGGACACAGCCGTGTGCTTGAATCAGCGTGTCACTATATAGTGTGATTCAGAATGATCTATCTGTCTGTCTGTCTGATTCAAGATAGGTACTATTTGTTGTGATGAATTCATGTAAAGAAAGTAGTAATTCACATAGACCAGGATGGAATAAATGACATTTCATTTGTTGATACTGGAAATGTCGACAAAGTATGACAACTGATTGATTTTATACAGCATACGAATACTGTACTCTGACCACTGTATGCTATGCATGGTAACGATTAATGTACCATTCTGCCTCTCGCCAATATTCTGATTGTGTTTTGATTCTTAAACCATAACATCAAAAGCATTCTCAATTCCCAGCGTACATATATAGTATGCCGCTGTCCAGCTGAACTGGCTGCCCTTCCATGCTAAGCGCACATAAATGACAGCTGTCATAAGCATTAGAAAAGATTAAAGCCGATTAATGTGAATGTATACATTTTCAGTAATCTTTAGTATATTCTATTTAAAAGTGATAACAAACACCTCTGTTTCACAGACAGTCACATTTTGACTGTTGTTTCTGGGAATGGATTCTTTTTTACCAGGCATTCTGTCTACGTGACAGTTTTCATGGAACCATGGGAAGTTCCACCTGGTATGAGTTTGTAGGTAGCATGGGATTATATTCTTAAGGGCTTTAATGGGTGTTCTGTAACGGCATTATATTTAGAAAGAGACATCTCCTTACAAGGTTTCGGGTGCTATCATGGAATGTCATTGTCACTACAGCTTTGCAAACCCGCTTTTATGTTCCTTTGATATCTCTCAACCATACAGAATTTGCCCATATTTATTGTCAACCTAATATGCATTAAACTTATATTTTATACTGTTACATTGTTGACATTTGAGTGTCAACATTCTGTACATCATTTTACTATCCTCCAGATCATCCACAAAAAAATGAGGCAAAAGCATTTAGGTTTGCACTTTAGAACAGCCACTGTCACAGATTAAGCTGGGTGCATTAATGGATTATGGGACAATGTTTTTTTCCTATTTGACTTGCACTGTTCCACAGTCACTCACTCAGATGACGTAGTGGGATTATTGTACAATACTGCAACCACTTCTCTCTAACAGAAGTGATAGGCAAACAGCAATGGGTGAATCACCATTGGAGCACGCTGTAGCAAAAGCTAAAGTTTAAGTGTGGCTCCCTGTAAACAACATGCCGTTGGAGTGAATTACTATGGTTTCTTTACTTAACACGTCTTCAACTGTAGTAATAACAAAATGTAAAAAAGCCATCAAACATATCTTTCCCATTCCTCTGTTGAATGTAAACTTACTGAGCTCCATTAAACTTCTGTGTCCATCACATGTGCCACATTTTACCCATCTAACCAAGCTGTTACTTTAGACTGTGCAGCCCGGTGCAAGAATTAAGCTGTAATCTGCCTGGGCCAAGAGTAAATGGCAAGAGGAAAAAAAAAAGCCAAAAATGTGTTTGCATGCATTCTGATGTTGAACGTGAATAATCCTTTCAGTTACTGTTACAACTGTTTATGTTATATTCCAGGTTATTGTGAATGCAGTCAACATGGGCAAGGATCAATCTTTACTGTGTCTATATCCAATGTAGGTCTATTCCAGGTGGTCTGGAGCCACACCGTTACAGTGAACTTCCTAGCCTGAGATACATAAAGATACATGAATGGGTTATTTTAAAAATCGAGGGATAGATGCTTGGATTTGGACATTAGAGAAGATTGATCATGACAACATGGCTAGATCAGGAGACAGGTGGCCAACAGGCTCATTACAGTATAGGCGATATAATTTAGGGCATATGGCAAATTCCAAGTCTGTTGCATTTGTAATGACTATCTGATTTGAGATCATTGTACCTCAGATTATCTATGTGTTGGAAAGACACTGTACTCAACTCAACCTAAGCCCACCATATCCAAAAGCAGTGCTGAGAATTCAATAACCACTAATACTGTTATTTGCTTGTTATTCTAGCTAACTTAGCAAAGAAAATATAGATCTTAGAATTTTTAATGTAATGGAAAAAGTGGGAGACACTTCATTTTGTTCAAGATTTACCAATCACTGCTTGACAGTCTTCAGCTGAACACCATGTGCCGTGCATGTCCTGTAAGCACAACCTATTTCCTGATTTGACATGGCAATGTGAAAGGTCTGTGTTTGTCCAGCGGTGCTCTATTCATTGATGACCCGTGACTGACCTATTACTTGATGTCCATCTGAAAGGGATACAGTGGATTTTGATTTACTGACGGACTCAGATTTGCGGTGGGATTTGCAGAATTGCACGGGGGCTCCATGACATGAACCATCACAGGTCATGGGTTAAGATGGGATGTTATCTTCCTGGACCATAAAATCCAGGAATAACTGGGAATCAGCCTATTTTGAAAAGAGGAGATATTGTGATGCTCTTTCATTGGCAAATGGTAGGGCTAGGGAGGTGTGTACTTTGAACTTTGAGCATGTTGATTGGTCCATGCCCTGAGGGGTTGGGTGGTGGGTGCAAGACTATACTAAAACAATTCAACTCAATCTCCTTGCATAACGGAGGGATAGTGAATGACCTTTATGTGTGCATGTATCAGTTTTTTTTCCTCCTGTCTGTACATAGTGTACCAGTCCACAGGGGTGCTGACTATAAGACATTAGGTCATATTTTCTATCTTCAGCACTCACTTTCCTCAGAAGAGACAGAGGGACAGTGTGATGTTGGGTGAAGAATGTAATTACCTATGCAAGATTGGAAAGAGGCAGCTCTTCCTTCTTCTGTCATTATGATATTCTGGCACCTAAGTGGTTTTGCATTTCCATTTCCCTTCTATGTTAGGTTTTGATACCAATTCATTGTCAATTTCATAAAAACAAATCCCTTTGCAAGAGTAGCATCATAACACTGCATTGCATTCAATGTTGTGACCCATCAATTTATTACTGATTGACAAACTATTTATGGATCATTTGGAAAAGCATGTTTTTTTTATTTTTTAAATGTGAACATGCTTCATGGCCATGTGTTAAATATGTTATGGTTCTGTGATGTTAGCCAATCTCTTAGAAAGAACTTTGGGTTTCCATTCTGAGACAAAATAAGACTATACTCTAACTGTTGGTGATGAAATTTGTATGGCAATGAATACGTCACATAAAAGTAAGCCATCTCAGGGAAATCAACTGTGAGAAAGGCGACATCTTTGAGGCCAGCATGCAAACAACGACTTTAAAAGGGAAGGAAGGGTTGCCACACAACCAAATCTGAAAGGAGCATGTGGGAATACAACCTGTAGTGTGCAGGTTTGGACGCACAGAAGCCAGTCACTGTCTCCTTTGGCTGAGAAGATTAACTTAAAAATATGTGGTCCATTTGAAACGCTGCTCCCAGCAACTTCCAAGGTCGTACACCTTTCAATATATGTCATTCCCCCTGCTCAGGAGACAAAGGGAAATATGTGGCCCAAAGTCACAACACCATATGAAGAACGAAGCAAATATTTAATGTTTGTTCCCTCTTGCCTTTATTGTATGGTAGGTGGCGATTTTTGGCTGTCTAAGCATACATTTACAACAAACAACCGTGGGAGAACAGAAAGGGAAATATTGACATTCCAGCTGACTGTCTCTGTGGAAAGCCATTAAAAGGAACATCCAGGCATTCTGTTTCCCATGTCACAGTAGTCTTGGGGTAACAGTAATACTGAAACATTTTTTTTTAAATAAAAAAAAAACTCAGCAATTGGTCTTACAAAGGCTTTGTTACTGGTCTCATTTGTAAGCTTACACGCCTCCTTGGTTAAGAGTGTGGTGTTGAAATTCAAATCCATCTAAATTGACAGGTCAGTAAACACTAATGATGTGTGGGTTAACCTGAAACTTGCAAATCCCTTGAATTTTGTGTTGCTTTTTTCAAGTAGCCTACTGACAAAAAGCCTAGCAATTGTACTGATTTAGGATAAAAGACTTAGGGTGGGGTTGTGCGGGACAGGTTCCAATAAACACACACACACACACACACACACACACACACGCACACGCACACACACACAGTGTGTGCATATTGCCATTTTGTGGCTAAAAACACTGAAGGATGGTGGTCAAATCAATAGAAGAAATGACACATCGTCCACCAAATTAAGTTAAGTAGAGAAGGGACAGGAACTACTATGACTTTATCATTGATCTCCAATTACTGTCATCCGGTACTTATTCTTTGATGCACTGCTTACTAAATGTTCAAAGGGCATACTGGATACTAGGTCTACCTTTAATAATACAATATTACTTTACCATGTAATTAAGTTGAGATGCCTATTCTAAAGTATATTGTGGTATATCATATATTTGTTTTTAAGATTTGTAAATGTACTCTTTCATTTCATACCACATCACCTATCAAAACACTATTTAGATAAACTATGTTGCTCTGTACGTTACATTATGTGCTGCCTCTACCAGTTTGACCTACATATCAAACATTTACACGAAGGAGTAGCCATCCATTCAACTAAGCTTTTCTCACACATCTTGAGGAATTTGACACATCAGTGTGGCAGCCGGCATCTATAACTTCAGAAAAACGTACTCAACTTTAAAACAAAGCAAGAAGATATTACGCGTGGGTCTAAACCAAGACGAACAGGGGCTTGAATAGTTCTTGTTATTTACCAGGATACTGGGTTATGGTCCTCTGCTGTGGACTTGGTCAAAGTGTAGATTCTCAGATTGTTTAAATTGTAACCGCTAGAGGGATACATGGGCTATACCCTTTCCAAACTCCATAAACACCATCCTATCACTATGTGCCATAGAGAAAACTGCCGTCAGTGAGAGTTGCCTACCTGTGTGACTTCCCACTTCAAAAAACACAGCCCCGGAACATTTGAAACATGAGTTGCTCTTAAAAAGACTTGCAGGGAAACTGCTTCTAAAGCGGACGACCAGTTCTGACTCTCCAAGTGTATCTGCTTCAGGCAATCAATGAAGATCGCGATGCTTACTTCTGCAGCTCTCTGTCCCTCTTTCTCTCTCTCGCCTTACAAGATATTATAGTGCATTTCAACTTTTGTACAGGCTGTAGGCAAAAGGGAAGTTAGGGCTTCATTTTTAATCACAATTTTCCTCTTTTGTTTTGTGTAATAAATATGAGAGGTCGCTTTGTTTTCACTTTTCTTTGGAATTTAATATGTGGCATTTTTTATGCTGTTTTACGGGTAGGATAAGGAAACAACAAAAAGGTGTGACAAGCGCTTGGCGGACAACTGTGGATTTCTGCGAGTAACTCCTACCGTCCAAAGGGGATGAGGGGGCATCGGCCGGACCCCCCTCTTGATTGATTACTTATTAGTCATCCCTTTGGCTAAATGGGACTCATTGAAAAGGCACCGTGGAACACATACATGAATCAAATATTCCTGTGTCCCCTGAATGTCTCCAGAAGAGTAGTTTTGCTTAAGAGAGGGGGTCGTGGCTTAGCATTATAAAGAGGGAATAACAGCATAGCTTTATGGGTTTATTTAGACAGTTTCTACGGTTTGGCATACCGCTGTAAAAAGAGAGAGAAGGAAAAACTCGAGAGGAGATTTCAAAGAGGAGAACATTGTGGACCTACCAATTTCCTAGTTATTCCGTTGTTTCTTTTATTTTTTCTCATTTTAAATATTTTTTACCATCTCCTCTCCTGAAAATGAAACTTTGGACATCTCCCTGGGTGTCTTGCCTGGTGATACTCATCTTGTGTTTTGGATCAGAGTGCGGGACAGTCCGGAGAAAGGGGAGATCCAAGAGGGAGTTGGTGCGCATTAGGGAGGCGAAAGCCACCATCCCAGGGGCTTGTGCCACACGTCTGCCCCGGGGCAAACGGTCTTTGCCCGGCTTGGAGCGACGGGTGCTTCGCCAACGTCGGCGCTCCTCGCAAGCGGAGGAAAACTCTCCAGGTCGGGGGAAAGCTGTCTATTTTACCGGCAGGGGAGACCAACTACGGCTAAAGCCAGGCGTTGAGATACCCAGAGGAAATTTCACTCTGGAGATGTGGATCAAACCGGAGGGAGGTCAACGATCACCCACAGTGATTGCAGGTAGGATTGTCTACACATCCCCGGCTCCCAGTGAGAAACAATCCTATTGTTAACCTAACTCCTTTTATTAGTTAGCCGAACTCCGAAATTGGTGAGTTAAATTGGGTAAGGCGAGTTGACTACATGCAAATGTATATCTTCCCAATGTCATACAACCTATCAACCAAAGCAACATGCAGTTTCAGTGAGTTGAAAATGAGTTCATCTATCAGACTAGACAATGATGTAATGCTCTGAAAAGTACAGCGGTGATTTTAGGTGGCGCAAGCATGGTGTAGTAGGGTCATTGAAGATTTTGATCGCATTTAAGTTTACCACATAACAGACACATATCCAGCTGTGATGCGATGTTTTAGAATTTTGTTTTTTTCCACACTTTTCCCTGATTGGAAAAACGATGACTTGTAGTTATATGATTTTAAAACCTAACCGAAGCCTGCTGATATCATTTATACTGCATCATTTGACTGGCAGCTGATGTCACTGTGCGTAAAATGTAATTTCTGTGAGCCGAGTAGCTATTTTAAAACTATGATGTAATGGCCAAAACTTTGCAAGTGAGCACGTCACTGTGGGCACAAAGCGGGAGAGATTAGTTTTAGGCTATTTGGAGGTGCCCAGAGCACCGCGCAAGCCGCAATCTTGAGTGTCCCCCAAAATCGACACCTTTGGATTTGCTACCGGAGTTGCGAGACAGGACCGAGATCCAGGGTTTCCCCTTGCGCGAAATTGCCCTGCTGCTTGTGTTTGTGCAGTGGCAGTGTCGGTGACCGGTTACGTTTCCCGTCTCCAAAAAAAAAAGAAAAGAAAAAAAGCAGACACATGTGCGAAATTATAGGCTGTTCGCCGACTTCCTATTCTAACGGCTTATTGCAATCAGATAGTCACTGATGCACGCCTATCAATTGACTGCGCAGAGGAGGATGTACAGACACTTGAGTATATGTCGTCAGAGGAGAGCTTGCCACTTGGTTGATGTCATCTGTGCGCACTCCTTTTTGTCAAGTCAGGTCTGCAGCCTTGCCGTAGGAAGCATCTTGCATCCTTAGATTTTAAAAACTGTTCTGCATCATCTGTTGTGACCAACACCGCTGTTTGTGCGTTACGGTGTATGACTGGTTCGTGTTGCTTTGGACTGCCGACAGGGAGCGTTGCATACACAACTCACTGCCTGCTACAGTACCAGTGCAGATGGCCGGCTTTGAACTGAACTGAACTGAACTGAACTGAACTGAACTGAACTGAACTTAGTTCTCCTCAGCCTCTTGTAGCCTATAATGCCATTCTGAACGTTTAGGGACTGGAGTAGACTATATGATGGATTTTACCCTCTCCCCTTATTTTCTTTCATTCTGTCTCTCTCCAAACATAGCACACACACACACACACACACACACACACACACACACAAACACACAAATGATGACTTGTCTGTGTTTTTGTGTGTGTGTGTGAGCGCACGCCTGCATGTTTGTGCGATTGTGTATTGAGATACATTTTATAGGTAGTGGTAGCCAGTTGGCAGGGACATGCTCTACGGAGCCAATCCCCTATTAGATTCTCCCCAAGCATTTGAAGTGGGGGGGGGGGGGGGGGTCTGTTGTGAGCTGAGCTGTGTGACTCTTAGACGTACATGTCTTGTACTATCTGCTGCCTACTTAAAAGATTATTACTCTTGTGTGAACCATGTCCTATCTTATCCTGTGCATTCAATTTTAACGTTTGCTGGCATCGCAGTCAGATCAGTGTAGCATGGGAGACCTTTTGAGAAGGAACATGACCATCAAGCAAATGCAATAATGCCTAATCTTTTAAATCCAATTCAGGCCTCTCAGGCTCCCAACAATCCCAGGGCCTCTAAAAAAAGCCCCATCCCCTTGTTTTGATCCCAATCCAGGGTTGTTTGCTGCAGCTGTTTTTTGACTGTGTTGTTGTTTTGACCGCCACAGTTTTTTTTGCTATCTATCTATCTATCTATCTATCTATCTATCTATCTATCTATCTATCTATTATTTCATTTACTTATTTGTTCATTTCTATATCATTTGTAAGTCTATTCACATTAAATATGTTGTTGGTTTTCTTGGCATTTGGTAAGAGAGGGCAACAGACCACACAACTAAACTTACTCTCTTCAATCTGATATACCATACTGATACAGACGCACACATACAATGAGCACAACCTCTGCTTGTTTTGCTGGTTTTATTGATACAGTGGTACAAAAAAAAAAAAAACTGCCATCGAACTGAGTTTGTCCATTGTCCTTAGACACATGAGAATGTATTCAGTTTGTGGGTGGAAGTGGATTTGCCAAAATAACTGTTTAGGTATAATGTATAAGAGCCTGTAACTGACCCCCAGTGCTGACCAACCCAATTGTCATCATTTGTGAAATATAAAGGTAAAATTGACAGTCTTTAAAAATGAGATTCCTCTGTTTGATTATATGCCTGTTAAATCTGAGTGAGATTAAGGGAAGTTGACATATTTGCTTATAACAATCCCTATGTGTAACCAGAGCAAAGTAGTGGGTAGTTACGTCATGGATGCTGTAATTTTTTGATCAGTTTGGGGTGAAAATAGAACGTTTAGGGACCTTGAGGACGTAATGAGAACCAATGGAACAAACACAGCAGTAGGTATGGAGTTACCACTGCCATGACCACACTGGCAATAGCAGGCACTTTCTACACTACAGATGTCCAATCAAAACCATCATTAAATACTAGGATGGATTTTCTTGTTTTCTTTTACATTTAGCTGCTAGACTGTTTGAAGAAAGTGTGTTTCTTGCTCTGTCATTTCCCTGCTGTGACACAGTTACATATGGTCAGAATTGATCCCAGGTTTAAGGACATTTGGAAAGTACGACCAACCAGCTGTAATTCAAGCTGATTGGATACTGCCCCAGGCTGAAACCCCTCATGAGAGTTATACACACACGCACGCGCGCACATACACACACACACACAATCAGAACATCGAGTTCTGTGTCCAAATGTTATGCAAACTTTGTTGTGCCCTATTAGCCCTTGCATCCGGGTCATGTTGGGTTGTCCCGCATCAAAGGAACAGGAAAATAAATCACAAGAGGAACAGAGGCTCTCTTCCATGACCTGCTGGGGACAATTATGTGCAAACGTTGGCAGATAAAAGCGTTGATAACAGATATCATATCTTGGTGCTATCATTTAGTGTGATGACACAGAATTCAAATACCTCCCTTCAGCATTTTGGTTGATAAAGGTCCTTTTTGATGTATAGCTTGAACCTGAATCCTTTCCCTGTTTTACAAAGTAGTGGAGGGAAATTATGGGCTACTGAGAGATCATGATTAACCACCTGGGAAGTGTGTGGAGTTTGGAGAGCAGTTGGGGACTAAGTGTAACACTTATCCCCCTTGGTCATTAGTTCAACTAAAATCTTCACAGTCTACTTACTAGGGTGCATCACTGTCTCAATCGAGGCCTGTGTGCCTTTCTTACCGTGTTGCTGTGATTAGTGTAGTGTATAATGCCACAAAATCCCAATTTGTGTCACTAAATATAATGGCAAGGTTTCAAGTGTTGACAATGTTACAGTTACAGAGTAAGTGGTATCAATTTATGTTACCTGGTATTCAAAAGGCTGATTGTTTCTGACTGAGAAATGAGGACTTGGATTAGGACTTGGACTTGGAGCTAATCTCAAAGTTTTAGCTTTTGAGAAACAAGTCAGTATTTACAGGTAGGGGAAACTTTTGATAGGTCATGTATAACTCATTAAAAGTAGCATTTCATAGCTGAAGCAAATTGTAAGTGAAATTTGACAGCCAAGTCGGAGGTCTGAAATTCAAGTTGTTGGTGTGAAGACACTTTAATGATCAATGCACTTGGTTATGATGGTTTGTGGTCTAAGTATCAATGGAATTTTCCAGTGTCTCCACACAGACTGTGGCAGTCACCTTAGCATGACTGTACGCAAGTGCCTTTCTTTGACCTTTCAGAGCCAGAACAGTTCAAAAGTAAACGAAAAGTTCTTATTGTTCCCTCCCTCCCTGCTTTTTATCAGGTCCTTCTGACATTTTTCTTTGTTTTTTTTTTTTTTTTACTTTTTCTTTTCTCTTGAGTGTGTTTTCCTTGGAAGAAGACAAATGACAAGTGTGAGGAAGGTTGCCTTTGAACCTGACAGAAACAGCTCTTAACCATAGTGTGTGCACATGCAAATACCTTTATGTGTGTGTGTGTGTGTGTTTGCGCAAGAACATGCATGTGTGCTCCAGTGTTTCAGTTTGTCTGCGTTTGTCTGTGTGTGTATTTGTACATGTGCATGTGTATATGCATGTGTCTGTCTTTGTGCATATGTGTGTGACGTGTGTATGCGTGTGTGTGTGTGTGTTTGCGTGAGCCCAACCAGCCGCAGTGCAGGGTCTGGAAAAGTGTACTGTGTTAGATTAATTGAGCATGGCAGAATTATGACAGCTGTTTACACTAGGAGCCCTACGAGCATTTTAGCACACCTTTTAGCCTTGAGTGCACTAGCTGACAGATGGAAGGCTTTTTCCTTCCACTGTAGTGGAAAGCCTGAAAACGTCATCCACCAAAGGACTGACCTTGACGCTGAACCCTACCCTCACTCTTTGAACATTAGGCCATTCGAATATCAAGCTAATGAGTGCATATTGGAGTGTGCATCTCATTAGAGACCGGCCATAGCTAGCAAGATATCTGTGAGAAAGCCATTAGCCAGTCACTTATTCCAGGCTCAGGTAGGCTAATGAACGGAGCACAGAGGCATTTCAAGTGGACAAGTAAACTCTGAGGCACAGGTTTGATGATCACCATGATAATCAGCACTCATGATTTCAGACCATGCTTAAGTTCACAGAGCAAAAGATGAAAGATATTCACAAGCTTTTACAGGCACTTGGTGCACAGAGCTTAGAAGACATTGAGTAACTGTGGAGGACACTCTTTTCCCATATGGGTTTGTCTCAACTTGGGTGGATGTGATGGCCAGGAGCCTCAGGGTTGTAAATATAGTCCCTCCTCTGATGTTAGCAAATGTGAGGAACGTATACCCATCTCTCTCTCTCTCTCTCTCTCCCCAAAATCACCTGTGAACACATGGACTTTCACATGCTGTGATGGACCTTGTGAGGCATGTCAAGGTGCTTCGGAATCTTTGCACACTTTGACTGGACTGTACGGATATATGCACACAGTCACAAACCTGCATTTACACACACACACACACACACACACACACACACACACACACACACACACAGACACACACACACACACACACGCACACAGACCTAAACTTGTGTGCTTACACACACGTCCCTCCACAAGCGCTAAACAAACAAACAGTTAGCATTCAGAGATCCCCTAAGAAGTGAAAACACATTACCATGCTGAAGCTGACATACACGTTCCAAGTGAAACAGGAAAAAGGTGTTTTGGTGCCTCTAGAAAAACAAGGCTTTAGCAGAAAACTAGCCTTTTCTGGCTACCCCACTGGCAAGGGACATTTACACGAACAACTTTAAATGCACTCAATGTTCATGAAACTCCTATTTAGAGAGATTTCTATGGGGTCTCCCTTAACTAAACATGTACTTCAACCCAATTTCCAGGACAACACTCCCTTAGTTATCAAAGAATGTATCATGTTAATACACTCGCTCACTAATCTCAACTATATTTTAAGTCTACATCTGATAAACGACAAAATAACACTTGTGCATTTCAGAATGTTCTGGAATAATCAACAGTGTATTCACAATGTATACACTGAAATCTAACTTACTATTCAAGTGTTGAAAATTCACATTGACAATTGGCAAAGGGTGACTTGTGCAGACCTCCTACGTTGCTGTTATTGAAAAGGGAGCCTGAATTGTGGACTGAACGTGTGATTGGTTTGGGGCCAATCGGCTGAGGCACCACTGAGACTAAACTTGAAATGTTAAATAACCAAGTCTACAAATGAACGGGGATGAAATATGTGGTTGTCATGTTACTGTGACTCATGGCTCCCTGAGCTGCCTCAGTATTGTCCACTAAGCTCTGGGGTAAGCTAGTCCTCTTTGAGGTGACCACTGAACAATGCTTTTTTTTTATCTCTTTATTGTTCTTTCTGTCTCTCTCTGTCTCTCTCTCTCTCTGTCTCTCTCTCTCTCTCTCTCTCTCTCTCTCTCTCTCTCTCTGTGTCTCACACATACACACACATTCACATTCACATTCACATTCACACCCCCATACAAGCACACACACACACTTATTAATTGACTCATCTTCTTCTCTCTCCTTCAGGTCTTTACGACAAATGTTTCTACGCCTCCAGTGACAGAGGCTGGTTGCTTGGCATCCAGGCGGTTAGTGAACAAGGGAACCGTGATCCCCGCTTCTTCTTCTCCCTTAAAACCGACCGTGCCCACAAAGTGACCTCCATCCACTCGAGTGCCCGCTACATACCTAACCAATGGGCACACCTAGCAGTCACGTACGATGGCGTCTACATGAAGCTCTTCGTCAATGGCGCCCAAGTAGGCGTCAGTCGGGAGCAATCGGGTGATGTTTTCAGTCACTTGACAAAAAAGTGCAAAGTGCTGATGATTGGAGGGAATGCCTTGAATCATAATTACAGGGGGGCAGTGGAAAGGGTAGGTCTTTGGAGGGAGGCCCGAGGGCAGAGGCAGATTATCAGGGACATGCAGGGCCATGAGGACCCCCAAGATGTCCCTCAACTGGTCATCCGAGAAACCTTTGAGCACCCAGGCCGGAAGTGGCTGACTGTGAAAGACGGGAGCTTTCCTCAGCCTGAGCAGGGAGGCAATGGGCGGTTAGGGTTTGTGGGTGGTGGTGGTGGGAATGGCGAAGGATTCCTGGACACCACGTTGGAGCCTCCAACTTGTGGTCAAACTGTCTGTGACAATGTGGAGATCATCAAAAACTACAATAACCTCTGGACCTTCCGTCGACCCAAGATAGTACGGTATCGTGTTGTAAATATTTGGGACGATGCACGGAGGAGGCCAACTGTGTCTGACCACCAGATCAGCCTGCAGCACCAGCAGCTAAATGACGCCTTCAGCCCCTACAACATCACCTGGGAGCTTAGCGTTCATAACGTGACCAATTCCTCCCTTCGTAACCGATTGATTCTAGCCAACTGTGACATCAGTAAAGTTGGTGACGATGCATGCGACCCAGAGTGCAACCACCCGCTGACGGGATTTGATGCAGGTGACTGCATGTCTGGGCACCGGAGCCGTTGCCCTGAGTACAAGCAGGGGAATGGGGTATGTGACCCTGAATGTAACTGGGAAAACTTCTTCTATGACCTTGGAGACTGCTGTAACCCCAATGTGACGGATGTGACCAAGACATGCTTCAACCGCTCTTCTCCACACAAGTAAGATCACTTTCTTCACATTTACATCGTTATCATGTTTGTATTGCTTGTAGATGAGTTATGACTTTAAAAAACATTGGAAAAAAGGACCTACTCTAACCACAACATTGTTTGCTTAATTTTGTTGTTTGTTAATATGTTTTTTTCAATACTGTCTACCAATCTGTAAACCAACTCCACACTATAGCCCCACATGTCTAGAGTAAATCACAAAACAACACATCTCCCAAACTGGTGTCCCCCAAGTGAGGTTTAGGTATCTGGTCCTACTGTCTCCTGACCCTTTGGGCTGAGGCTGAGTGTAACTCAACCCCCAGCCTGTGTGGCCTGGGGAATCCTCTGGGGGGCAGCTAGTCCAATCTAGCCTTGGCCTGGTTCAATCAGTGTTCTACACTTAGGCAGGGCAAAACAAACACAACCGGATGGCTTTCCTGGTAGCAAAAGCACAGCCCAGACCGATCTTTTCTGTATTCATTTTTCAACAAACCCCCTGCCCCCCTTTTCCACTCTCCTTCTACTATACCCAGTGGTCCTAATTAAGCTAGATTGATTGGAGAAGGGAGTTGGTTTGGTTTGGAAACAGTGACAGTCCAAACAGAGTGTAAGGGCAATTAGAGGTCAGAAATGAGAGGCCAGCATGGCTCTTGCTTATGGTGATGGAAATGATTTCAAAGACACACCATTCTCTCCAGGAAACCATCAACGAATATATTTTCTAGGGGAGGTAGGTATGAGCCTGCATAAATCCTTTGACAGAGAAAGGGCAACACTCCTAAACGAAGGGTACTGCTCTTCCTTCCAAGCCCCTGAAAGAATTTTCCAGAAGAAAAAATACTAAAGAATGTTTACATGTGAATGCCAGTATTGAGGAAACCCTCAGGTGTACATGAAGTAAGAGGATATGCAGATGGAGCTTAATGGGGCTACTTTAAGAGAATAAAGAGGCCTTGATAATTGTCTGCAAATTTTGGATCTGTGGGAATCCTATTCTGCAAGTATAAGATGAGTAACCGCTGGCAAGGAGAGTTAATCTCTGGAATTCACTGTAAAAAGCTTTGTGTCATGGACCTTGAAGGTCTCCAATAGCAGGATTGTTTGTTTCTTGGCACACTGAAACTCAACACAGTAGAATGAGACATTTTGTGGACATTGTAGGGGGTCCTTGTGGTTGCACCAGAAAAAAGAGACAAAAATGACTAAAATTCAGATGTTTGTCAATGTTTTTGGTCACTGTCACGTTGGAAAAAGGCAATGAAAAAAGCCTAGTACAGTTAGTGTGTGGGATTATTTGGGTCCTTCTGATTTAGCCAGAATCAAGGAAACCAGGCTGTTTTCGATCACAGTCAAGCTGGAAGCGCTGTCTCTCTGGCACTGTCTGATTGTTTAAAACTGCTGCTAAATAACTAAATAATGACATCTAAGTAACAACATCAGAGAGAAAAGCAGGTGGGTTTACCATTGCTTCCATCTCTCGCAATTCCCACCCCCACCCCCTTCCTAGTCAGTCATCATCAGAAGCTCATTCATCAACTGTGGGGCAAAACTGCTTCATGTAGAAATCAGCCATTGGCACAATCTTGCAGTTGCAATGTTCAAAACTCCCTGCAGACCTATGAAAGATGGTCTTGTGAAGGGTAGCAGAAAGAGAAAGAGACACAGAGAGAGATAGACAGAGAGAGGACAAGAGAGAATTCAGAAAGTCTGAGAAAATAGGAGATATAAGCTCCTCAAGTGGTTGCTTATTTTGCTTTGATTATGGTATGTCTGGAGAGACTTGCAGAGAGCTGCACTACAAACATTTCGACATTCCTCCTTAATTATGGAATTCTGGATGAACAATGTACCACATATGCAAGGGAACAATGGTTGTGAGGTCCTGCATTTATTTTTGTAGCCTTTGCGCCTGTTACCACTTACGTGTAGTGTATTTAGAAATCTGGCTAGCAGGGGATGCAGGCTAGGGCAGCTCAGCGCTCCTCCAACAGTCTCTCTTCTGAAAATACCACTGATAATAACACTCCCCCCATTTGGCTGAGGGAAATGTCTTGCATTGTTTTCACAGCCCTTTGTTTTCACACTTTTTTATGGTTTTGGTGGTATTTGATATTATCTGATGGCATTTGTTTTCAGGCAGAACATTCCCTCTCATGTCTGGAACTAGGGACATCTGAATTTGTGGCTGTCTGAATTCATGCTAGGTGAAACAACAGCATGTGTGCATAAAGGCAGATAACAAAGGGCACACTGACTCTAAGTTATTTCAGCAGCTGGTCTGAGATGTGTTTGAGTGTCAATGGAAGACAAATGTAATATCATGCACTGATGACAACAGGACGGAAGATCAATCCCATAGCCTCGGCTCTGTTACAGTATTGTGCATCAACATGCACAAAACAAAACACAACCGTAATAGGTTGGTATAGGTGCTTTTACCCTTGTAAAACCAAATGACATCATCTAAATTACTGGTACAGTACATGTGTTGATATACATGAGATTTGCTAGGCTTTTACAGTAAATGTATTTTCCTTTGTACATCCCCTTCAGGTTAAACATGAACCTGTTACCGATCTGGTCTTGCTTTGTAAGAGGCCAATAGGTCATCGGTTCCTCCTTGGCCTCTGTCTCTCTCTCCTTCCTGAGTCAATACCTCTCACTTTGGCAGCTTAATGGATGGATCACCCTTTCTCTCTCCTTCTTTCTCTCTCCCTCCGCTCTTCTCACTTAGTGAAGGGGGCAATTCTCCAAGGGCCCTTGAGTTGGGTGCTTTACAGTCAGTCGTCTAAATCCTAAGCCCCCATCCCATAAAACAGGCTCATGTTAATAGCTTTGTGCCTAATGGAGTGCTTGGGCATAAAACCCAGCTCTTAGCACTTCCGCTTTAAAGCTGTGACACCCTTATAAAAGCACCTGTTTTCACCTGTACTCTGGTTGGAGCTGATACAAGGGAAGGCCTTCTGCATAACTAGGGGAGAGTAGGGGAGGAGGGTGCGAAGAAGGGACCTAGGTGGCAAACAGACAGTGTAGCTGCCTGTGATGGGATGACATGATAGGCGGGTTATTGGAAAAGAATTCATTTGTTAATGGCCTGGCAGGGTAATTGTGGTTGAGAACATGAGGAAAGCATTGATGAAGAGGTCCGTGACAGCTGTGCCACATTCTACTACACAGGACTGGGAGTGTGTCTAGGTGGGCTGGATGTATACCTATTGGTAAAATTACCATGAATGAGATATTATGGAGATGATCAGTGGCCAGAGCAAGTGACCAGAGCATTGCTACTCTACCAAAGCAGACATTTATACCTTGCCGTTCACAGTCTCTTAGAAAAGCAGTGTGGGAAAACCAACATATCTTCAACAGCTGACCCATGAGAACAGCCATGATCTCCTCGGTACTTGATGACGAGCTTCCACTTGAGATATGAACTGCGGGAGCATTTGGAGGTCCTTATCTTCCATCCTGTATGTCTACAAGTCCCACTTTTCCAAGCCCTATTCTCAGCAGCAAGTGGTGGCAGCAGCATCTCTGGAATCCGAGCGTTGACACGTCTCTTACGCATGTGTCTTCCTTGGAAAGGGAAAAAGCAGAAGAGCAAGCTGGAAGGTTAGAAAGGAGTGTGTGAGTATAGTAATAAAGGCAGAGATGAATGATGGGTTTAGGGGCTGTGGTGTTGACCGACTTGATGACAGGGGAGCTGAGGGGCCCCTCCAATTTAAAAGTGTTCTTGGCCGTGAGACCATCATTGCCATGCCAACTCACCACAGCTTTCACACTAAGCTGCCCCAGACATATGTATACGAGGCAAATTTATGGGCTTATATGAATTATATATGGGTGTAAATGGATGAAGTCATAATCCCCCATTTAATATGTATCAGATATAAAAGCATTAACACAGCAGTTTGAGTTGCCCCGCGCACCCCTGGATCTCCCCACAACAGATGCCCTGCAGTGATGTTTGAATTCAGTGAAGCTCGATTTTCTGCACCCATCGTCTCTCTCCCTCTCTCTCTCTCTCTCTCTCTCTCTCTCTCTCTCTCTCTCTCTCTCTCATAAGTCATTTAAAGTTTTTTCCCAGGACATGCCTGAAAAGTGGTGTGTTTAAATGCATGGAAAATCCTGTCCTTCCCAAGTGGCTCATCTCTGCTGAAAAATGTATGATGAGAAGCAAGAGAGGGGGACAGGGGCTATGGGATGCGGAAATAGTTGAGGGGTGTGAGAGAGAGAGAGTGCCGGGGGCGTGGGGTTGGGGGGCATAGTGGGCTAAAGGGTTATTGGCAAGGAGGCTTGAGTAAGATGTAGATGGACAGAAAGAAAGACAGAGCGTGTTTGAAAGGCCAAAACTATCCATGTTCATCTATAAACATGAACATGATTCAGTCACCGGATATCTCTACAAACTTCCTACAGTGGCTGCTGACCACAGCCTCAAGTGCCCTGCCAAATGTTCACTAGCATGATCAGGCCCGCAATTAGAAAATAGTGTGAAATCTGGAACACACACATGCACACACACACACACACACACACACATGCACACACACTCAGAGAGAGAGAGAGGGAGAGAGGGCCTTTTTTCATTTGGCCAAGCCAAAACTGTCTATTTTCACTCTAAGTGCCCCGTGTGCGTCCGTCCATCCATTCACATCTGATGCACATTGTGTTTTTATAACAAGGCCAAGGGCATTAGATATAATTGAACTCAGATTAGTTAGGCTTTGACCCTACAGTAGTAGTGCTGCTCTTATCCATCGCTGACTAACTCATCTCAGCATCAAACCCCCATGATCCTTTTTCCCCCATGCACGTCCAAAAAAGCTGGACAAATATTTTCTGAGGAAATAATGAAATTCCTGAAATTATTAGGAAGAGGGACCTTATATCATCTGTTCTCTCTTTCTCTCCTTAGACCTGGCCCCAGTGAGTGCCCCCACTTGTTCAATCATAGGCTCGAAAAAAAGCATTTGCTACAAGGAAACCCTTTATCCAAAACATGTCTGTTTTGAGGGAACGCTGCATCTTCACCAAGCAGATCCTTATCCAGCTTATGATTTGAGGCAGATGGACTTGTCCAACAAGGGTTGAAGAGATGTTACGAAACATTTCTTGTAGCTATGTATGCAGGTTGCATTGGTGGTCTTAAATCTCCAAATGACATCGGTCCGTATTAGAGAAATCCTGATCTTGGATCACTGGCCATGTGGTACTTCATCATATAATATATAACTTCTCACAATAATTGATTTGTTTAATCTGTGCCCTTGGAGTATGAGTGCAAACATAAACATAAACATACAACAACATAAAATAGTCATTGTGATGTATCCAACCATTTCCATGATTTTCACACTTATGTAGAGTTACAACCCATTGACACTTGATTACAAAGTAACTGAGGGAGCAGCTTGTCCTCGTGCTCTCCACCATATCCAGTGCCGGCCCACGGCATAAACATTCTGGGCCGTGGTTTAGGGCCACATAATAGAATTATTATTATTGTTGTTAAAGGACAATTACAGTTATTTTCAATCCAGGCTTTATTTTCCTAGTTTTTGCCATCATGACGATTGATTGTGTTCAAAAGTTAGTCACTTATTTCACTGTAGAGCTTTATGTAGCTTCAGTTCGCTGGTAGCGCTGCTCTCCAATACAAACTCAAGCTCCAACAGTTCAACCCAAGAAGCGATTAAAACACGTCCTTTCAACATAATAACACTCACACTGAGTACTTGAGCAGTCTTCTTGTGTGTATTGGAGAGCAGTGCTACCAGCAACCTGGAGGAACATAAAGCCCTACAGTGTTGACATGATGAACACAATCAATCGTCATGATGGCTAAAACTAGGAAAATAAGGCCCAGGTTGAAAATGATCCTTTACTGGTGGGAGTGATTTGGTGGTTATGGTTCTATCTATCTATCTATCTATCTATCTATCTATCTATCTATCTATCTATCTATCTGTCTGTCTGTCTGTCTGTCTGTCTGTCTGTCTGTTAGGGATGGTGCTCCAATTTACCATCAACTTGTTTGGCACCAGAAATTTCACTGACAACATGCATAACACTGTCCTATCTTGTGTTTACAATGCCCTTGTTTGTGTGCATGTTTATAGCCACATGTTTCAACCTCCTCCATCCATCACTCTGCTTTTCACCGCTTCTGTGCTGGTCTGAGTACCCCACTTCACTCTCACCTCCCACCTCCCCCCTTCATCCATGTGCAACTTTGTACCCCCAGCCCATGCAAAAGGGGATCTTCTTAAATGAATCATCTACAAAAATTGGCTTTTGACACACATGCTACCCGTCCAACACGGTATCTTCCGTATGTTAGATACTGTATGGCAGGGATAGGCAACCATGTGCCATGGAGGGCTGAGGCTGCAGGTTTTCATTGCAACCAAACACTAAACCAGCTGATGTCACTGATTAGCACACCTTCAACCAGAGATGAGGAACTAGTCAGTGAAATCACTGGGGTGTTTGGGTAGAATGAAAACCTGCAGACTCTCTTCCTTCCATGGCGCATGGCTGTCGATCCCTGCTGTACGGGGTCAAGGCGTTTAGTTTGCACTGCACTGCACAGTGCCATGAAGGCATGTTGTTCCAGCCTCAGTGTTGTTGCACTAAATCTTATGATCCAAGCACATACAAACATGAGGCAGGCAAGTGGGTCACACAAACTGGGTCAAAACATCCGAAGGGGATCTAATTTGTGATACTAGGGCCAATGTCATGTTTTGTTTCAGATAAATTCCTGTTACTGTATCTATTGCATATCCATTTCCAAAGCCTTGGAATGAAATGAACTGACACTTCAACATTTGCAACAGATTATTCACTCTTCCAAGAGATGACTGAGCTTGTCGATGCTATCTGCCAGGACCACCAGCTGGGCTCTTAGAGAAACACTTTTTTGATGTGTTCAGAAAATGAATGACAGTCTCACTGCTGGAATGATATCTTATTGCGCTGTATGATTGCAATTAATAGGGCTGCTGTCAGTATTCCCAGGGCCCAGGACAGAACTTAATGTTATGGGTGGGATGCATCAGAAAATCAGGGAAAATACCTGAACAATCACTGAAACCTCAGGTTGACTTTTTAATCTGTCAGTTTGAATTGGAATGTTATCACAAAAGATGCCAAAAACACATCTTGCGCTAGGTGGAACCAAAAAAAGCTGAACCAGTGTTGCTGCAGGGACATTTGTCCCTAGCCTCATTGCTGTGCTAACAAAAAATAATGTTTAAATATGATTTTTTAAGTCTAGTGAAGTGATTTCAGTTTGGGAGTGTGATTTGAATGCGCTAGCTGCATACGTACATCTGTACAGCCGTACAGCCAGTGCATATCCATGTGTCATTTACCAGCTAAACAGTTAAAAAATAATTATTTAATTATTTGTTTTGAAGATAGAGAATATGTAAATGCTTGCTCAGAGGAGATATTTTATCATTAAAAAATACACTTTTATTCACCCCTAATTATGGGCCCTACTTATGACTTCTGGAAAGCAGTTGCCCAATAATTGATCAGTCTGGGCTCTGTTGGACCCCCTGGGCTCAGTGCCTTGCACCATCTTAATGGTGGCCCTGGCAGTCACACCGAGTCAAAAGAACTGAGAGCTGATTTGTCTGAAGTCAACCTTCATTTTTTTGGTGTAAGGTCTAACTGCAGCCTCTAATATTTATTTTATTTAAGCTGTATCTGAATTCAACAGAAGCTTTTTTCTGAAGCTCTGTAGTGTGACCTGAAGGGTCCTTCGTGAAGGTCAACCTTTTTTGGCCATGGAGACAACTGTAATTTGAAATACCTTGCTTTGGTGAGAGCTACATTCATTAGGAATAAACTACCCTCATTCTGAAACTACTTAATCTCTCTTTCTCTCTCCTTTCCGTTCTCCAGAGCCTATTTGGATGTGAAGGAGTTGAAAGAGATCCTAAATTTGGATGGCTCCACTCACCTGAATGTCTTCTTTGCCAATTCATCTGATGAAGATCTGGCGGGGGTTGCCACTTGGCCTTGGGACAAAGAAGCCCTGACACATTTAGGTAGGAGACAAACACAAGCACATACATGCACTCATGCAGCACACCCACACACACACACACTCAAGCACATGCACACATCCCGTCTTTGGCAGGCCAGATTGTTGATTTTGAGTAATTACAGTTCAAGCCCCAAGCAGTTTCTGTCTTTATCTCTGCTCTAACATGGAGGAAGGTGATAATGAAGCTGAGTAGGCACATGAATAATGCATTGTCTGAATCCTACTCCTGTTCCACACCTTTTTTACACTACACTAGGAACAGGCGTTTGTGTTGTGTGTGGACGCACTTGAGAGTGTTTGCAAGATACATCATACTTGTGTGTGTGTGTGTGTGTTCTTCCATTTTTTCTCAGGTGGAATTGTGCTGAACCCTTCTTTCTATGGTACATTTGGTCACACTGACACAATGGTCCATGAGATCGGCCACAGTCTGGGGCTTTACCACGTGTTTCGGGGTATATCAGAGATCGAGTCGTGTAATGACGCATGTTTGGAGACTGAGCCCTCACTGGAGACTGGAGATCTGTGTGCAGACACCAACCCCACGCCCAAATACAAAGGCTGCCATGATCCTGAGCCGGGCAACGAGACCTGCGGCTGCCGACACTTCACACACACCCCATTTAACAACTACATGAGCTATGCAGGTGAGGTTGAGCCTCCACACACATGTTTTGCTACTTACCTGGGAGAAGCACTACACACACACACACACCTCTCACATGTATACTCGCACACAGAGATCGCCAAGAAGGAATTTGCTAGCGCACCGTACCTTGACCCCGTGTGCCACAAATGTGTGCATACTGAGACAAGTGTGGAATCTAGCAGGGACATTTCATGGGAAAAACCCAGCAGGGGACTCACCATCTCATGTCGCTCATGTGTTTTGGAAAGGTTAAACGTCTTGTCATAGTTAAATTGGCTCACTTATTGACTGCCCAAAGTTCATTGTATGTTTAGATTGCATAAGGATTATGCTAAATAAGGACAGGGGTTTTTCCTCATGCATGTGATCTGATAATGAAAACCTTTGGAATTAATCAATACCCATCTTCCTTCTTTCTGTCACTATCTTTTTACATATCAGTCCCCAAACCCTACCATCCCCACATCACGCACTGACTGACTTCCTCTTCCTCTTCCTCTTGCAGATGATGCCTGTACAGACTCGTTCACGCTGAACCAGGTGGCCAGGATGCACTGCTACCTGGACCTCATCTACCAGACCTGGCAACCTGCCACCAAACCACCACCAGTGCCCATGGCACCCCAAGTGGTTGAGCAGCATCGCAGTGCCATCACCCTGGAATGGTTCCCACCCATATCTGGACACTTTTATGACAGGTGAAATGAGCTAGCTTCGGGTGGCAGTGAGAGGAAAATGGTGTCTGGTATTAAAGGAGATAAAGGGATTACGTACCTTTATTACATTACATGATTATTGATAGTATATTGTCATGTTCTATGATTTGGTTTAAAACTGGACCAAATAGTTGGCACCACCGTATTATGTTTAGATCTCATTTGTCATATAATTTAACACTATATTTGTAATACAGTTTTACATTTTATATAATTTTTCGTTATATGAATGTTATATGAATGACGTGTATTTGGACTGTATCTAAGTTGGTTGCTGTGCATGTCTGTTGGTTTCCTAGAGAAGTGGGATCAGTGTGTGATAAATGCACTGAGGGGAGAGTTCTGCTGCAGTATGCCTCCAACTCCTCCTCCCCACGACCCTGCGCCCCCTCCGGACACTGGTCCCCCCGGGAGGCTGAAGGTAAGATATAGTTTTTGAATCTTTTGTCAAAACTGGTTTGGTTGCATGACGTTGTGTACTGTCATTGTAAGTTGGTAGTTGGTTCGTAAGTTGGACAGTGTCCAAGCAATGGCTCAACTATACTTACTGTAGATGCTCAACATATTGTCAATATGTTTTTACCTTTACATTACACTGGCTCTTTATTACTCTCTGTATGTATTTTTATTGAAAAGACATTTTACATGAAAGCTAAATAAAACCCAACTCTCATCCACAAAGTATCTGTCCCACATCCATGAGCTTCCAATGCCTTTGAGGTTTCCCTTTTCTTGGTTTTCTGAGTCAGTGCTCCAACATGCAAATATTTTGGTCACTGACTCAACCCCAAAACATGCAAATGACTCATTGGATTCACGACCCTTGACATGAGCCGTGGGACAACATGGGGGGAACAAGGGAGGTCGCTTCCCAATGGATGGAGCTGTATGGTACCACAATTCCCACATGAGGGCTCATGGCCAAGACAGGAGTTCACAGATCATGTCCGTAGCTTCAATTTTCATTTTTTCTCCTTTTTTGTTTAGGGGAATTTGAGTACAATAAATGCTGAAATCAGCATGATTCCAGAAATAGCCTTTTTTCCCCAATTTTTGTCTTGCCACTCTTGCCCCGTTAGTGATCCATATTAGAACAACTGTACAGGGACAAGCATTAGGGATGAGGTATTTGGGCTTTAAAAATAGTTGTCCCATCTGTGCACCTCTGATCACTCTCTGGCTCTGGCAGCGGAAGCATTAAGCATAGTCTGGAATGTATGTGTGTGTGTGTGTGTGTGTGTTTGTGTGTATGTGTGTGCGCATGAGTTTGTGTGTGTGTGCGCGTGTGCATGTTGTTCTAACAGTTTGTAAATCTGCTATATATTTTAGCTTGTGATGTTTATAATTGTAGTGCTTTTATATATTATAACATCACCTATACTGTATATATTTGACCTACTATAAAGTCTGTGTGTAAGTCTGCGCTCTTATATTTTACCTACTATATAATCGGCAGCCAATTTGCCAGTCAGAACATTTGAGCCAGTAGTGTGAAGTCACTCTCCCTCTCTTTTTCTCAGTCTCTCTCTCTCTCTTGCACAAACTCACCATGTGCACACAACACATATAATTTAATCTTTTGGCTTTATTAACCTACATCCGACTCTAAAATCACAATGTCAAGGAACACAAAGACGCTGTCAGGCCTTTTTCCCCCACATGAACTAATAAAGTACATGACTGGATAGGCCAGGGGAACTACTACTACCGCAATAATCCAGCAGTAGGAATGACAGTAGATGGGGTAAGATAAGACTGTCTGATATACAGCAAGTGCACAGTCATAACTAGCATAGAAAGCACAAAAGCCTCATCAGCATCATTGCCTAAGCTTCACATATTGGCTGGAACTATTTACATTTACATTTCAGAACAGCCGCCATTTGAGAATATCGGCACAACGAAAAGCAAACATTAAGAGTGTCATGAATAGCAGACACTATCACAAAAAAAACCCCACTCAAATAGTCACAAAGACTATAAGTATTACAACCGCAAGTAATACTCACCAAGTTGGATCTCTTGCAGCCCACTGATGAGCAGGTAGGTGTTGATGAAGAAAGTAATCCATTTCCAAATCTAAAGTCTATAGACCCACTATATGCCTGTGACCCCAGTCCTTATTCCCTTGCATTTCAGACCACATGATTTCCTCCAGCTATTTGGCTGATTGACACTGACAGAGTAACTGACAAAAAAGTTGACAGTGTAAGAGTGACTGACATTTATGATGGTGACATTAAATAGGCACTGAGGCCCGAATCTACTAAGGCTACAGACCGTCACCACAGGCAAAAAAGAAAAAAAAATGCACGCAGCTGTTTCCAACTCTGTACACAATTTACCAATATTTGCTGCCATGCATGTGAGTTTGGCACAGTAGTAGTGCTGTCTTACATGTCAGCAGTTTGAGGGAAAAAAAAGAGGAATGGTATTTTCGCAGGCAGATTAAAAGTAGACATGTTTAATATGACAGCGAATAAGTTTCCTACGGGCTTTGTCTACTGTAATGGAAATTGGGCAACATTTCTACTGAAATGGGCATGATCATCATTTATTTTTTATTTTTGTTGGGAACAAGAGAATCATAGATTTTTTTCAACTCCTCAATTCTAAGCCATCGTCAAAAATGGTCATGAAAAGAAACATTGAATTCCCTCTCCGTCCTCTTCCACAGTGAGAAGTTAATACATGCTGTTTTTCCTACATGTTATAAGAGCATATACAAGGAGAAATTGTTGCTTTCTGTCTGTCACTGTCACCCCTTGATATACATACTCATTAAGTTTAGACATGCAAGATAGTTGTGTGCTGATTAGTTATCAGAATCTTCCATTTTGACTAGTTCAGAAGTGCCTGCGCAAATGTTTACTAGATTCTGAGGAGAATAAGAGGGAAAATGCATATTTTATTTTGGTTACTGGTGCTTCATTGCTTTATGAAATATGAACTACCATAATACATAAAACAAATGCATTTTCAATAGGTAACACTTTACAACAACCTTACACACCTGTATATTAACCTATGGAAAAGTACTGTAAGTACACAATATTATTGTGTAGGTAAATCTCCCTAATACGTAACATACTTACAATGGTGTAAAAACACAATGTAACTTCAAAGTGTACAGTCATAATGTGCTAAACTAAGTACATACAAAAGTGTTCCAGCACCTGACATAAGTAGTGCTGAGTGATGTGCCACGTTTTTTACATCATGCCTCACTGAGCTCTAAGGTGATAGATTCTAATATATGACGTGGTGATCTGGTGATGTAACCATGAACAACTTCAGGCAACCAGTTGGCTACTGCCCAAAACTTTTATCACAAGTTGAACATAGCAGAATAACTTGGGAAACAAAATTGAATAGAAACACTTGGTCCAATTTACTTAATTTTCTGTTGCCAAATGATCAAACATCACGTCATATATTCACCTTAGTGCTCAGTGAGGCACGACATCAAATAAATTCAGTGAAACAATGAGTGGGAATTGCTTATGTCAGGTGCTGAACACTTTTGAAATTGCATTGTGTTGTGCTCATTTCAGAGTTGTACATGAGCTACATGAGAAAAAACTCCACCCATCAAATCCATCAATCCATGGATATGTGATCAGTGTCTGACTGCACATGGCTAAAAATGAACCCATTGACTCACTGGGCAGAGCATCACACAGGCCGCAATGGTGTGTGTATCCATGAGTATATGTTTGTGTGGCTGTGTGTGTGGATGCTCTTTAGATTCTCTAAAGTCACTGGACCTTGCTTGCACACAGGCTATGGTGTGTGTACAAGAGGCAAGTCTGGGCTTGTCTAACGTGCTGTGTGTGTAAACCTCACTCTATTTTCCCTCTTGGAAGGGGTCCCTGTTTGCGGCAGCCTCCAGCTCCCCTCTCCCTGTTCACCCTGCTCAGGCTACTCTGTCACTGGACGTAACAGCTGCTATTTCCTGCTGTGTTTGTGCAAATGTGTCCTCTGCAGCAGTTACTTATTATGGCCAGCGCTTCCAATAGACACTCTGATAATGCAATGCCTCCAAACTACTGTAAGTGTTTGTATTGGTAAGCATGTACATGTGTGCAGTGTGTGTGTGTGTGTGTGTGTGTGTGTGTGTGTGTGTGTATGGAACTATATATGTGTGTGTGTAGTGGCTGGACCTCTGTGGGTGTGTGTGGATGTGTGTGTGGCTGGAACTCGCTGTGCATGTGCCTCCTTACCTGTATATGTTTTGTGTGTGTGTGTGTGCATTCGTGAGCATTCATGCGTACACATGGCACCTGTTAGCTAAGGACTTGTGGTCTGTGTCCTCACACTACTTGACTGGGAAACATTGGCGTGGCTAGAGAGAGCCAGAGCACCTCTCATAAATCTTTACTACTCTATGCCCCAGAGAAATATGGCTGGAGGAAAAAAAGGCAAGACTAAAAAAGAGAAAAAAAAACACACATGGATTCAGAGGGGGGTGGGGTGGGTGGGGCTGGGGGGTGGAAACCACCCAAGATAGTTAAGAGAATTGCATGTGGTTAGTGACATTCACAAGGGAGGATCCTGGGCTGATTGAAACCAGCAGTGTGCATGAATGGATGTGAAAGATCCAAAATGTGTATGTGTTTGCCATAGTATGTGTGTGAGAGAATGTGTGTGTGTGTGTGTGTGTGCATAGCTCTATGTGCATGCATGCTTCTGTTTATGTATAAGTGCACATGGAGTTGCTCAGTGAAGGTTTAGTAATATGCACCCGTACGTCACATGAATGTACAATATATCTACATAATGTTTATGCTTGTGTGTGTGTTTGTATGGATTTACTCAATAAGTGTCTTGCTAATAGCATGCATATGTGTGTGTGTGTGTTTGTGTGTGTGTGTTCCTGTGTGACCTGGAAGGGCCCGGTTTTGAGGCCAATCTTTCTTTATTAGAAGCCTCCTTTCAAAGCAGTGTAGTGTCAGGCCTTGCTGGTTTGTGTGATGCCATGTGTGGCTTTGTCTGTCTGTCATCGTTTAAGGAAAGAGGGTTGGACTCATTTGACTCTGGCTTATGCCATGTCCTAGGTCCATGACACGAACAAGAGAAACACAACCAATGTGAACAAAAACCATGCCTGGGTCCTTATTACATAATATGTGATGCAAAGTCTTAGCAAACTCTTCATCAAAACCCTTCCCCGATGCATAATCCTGTGCCCCATTGCCTTGATGGACAGACAGTTTCAAATAGCAATCTCCCAGAACCCACCAATTCTTCAGTAGCACTTTGGTCAACCAAAGAACATTTTCACTGCTGCAAAGATTCCAAAGCTGCTCCAAAGTTTTTAACAATCGTAATGACATTACTGGTTTCTCCTATTCGGCTCTGTAATGCCCTGGTAGCAGTGGATTTGTAGTTACCAAATCTAGTGTACTAATTCATTTCATTGTCTAATGTCACTGTAATTCCCTATCATATCCTGTAAAACTGTTGTATCCCATTAAAGTGTCTTTGAGCCAGAACAAAGACATGCCCTTTGATTTTGACCAAAGGCTACTGAGGTTGATCTGGAATAGCAAAAAGGAATGGGAAAAGATGAGTATTGCACGAAAATAATGGTGAAACTCCAAGGCAAATGCGTGCAGATATTGAGTGCTTAAAGGATAAATGGCTGTCACCTTGATGGGATCCTTCTGTTTAACTCATCACTCATCTTGATCCATCACCCACTCCACATACCAACCTCTAGGGAACTGTTTATGTTGCCCAAATTAAGATATGGAAAAAGTGATGTCCATGGCTTTTTGGATTTTTTAAAAAACATTTCTGATCACATCATCAGAGACAAAAAACTTGTGAAACATGGTAGAAAGCTTTTATTTCTAGAGACCAAATGCAAAGAGAGAATTATTTCCACTCTACAGCCAGTCTTCATGCCCTCTGTGTAAGGGTCGTGGCATAAATTCATGACGTGCAGCCACTATAACCTAGGCCAATGCTGTGATGTGTGTGTGTGTGTGTGTGTGTGTGTGTGTGTGTGTGTGTGCGTCAGGGGTAGAAGGTTGGGGGGATGAATGTCTGCCTACTGTATGAGTGTGTAGCAGAGTGTGACAGTGAGTCATCGATAGTGAGAGGCAGAGCCAGACGCTTCTTAGAAAGCATAAGAGTGCATGTCTGGACATATCCCTCTCTGTTTATTCATCCGTCTCGCTGGACTTTTTGTGGAACGGTATGGTTCTCCAGAGCCGACGGATTGTGACTGTTTGGTGGGCAGGCACCACCACCTAGCCAGGAGCTACTCGCCAGTCAACCATTATTTAGCTGACTGCATCATGAAAATCAAACATGATCATATCCTCTGATAGCTTCACGTCAGGACACAATCCAAAATTTTTTAAAAGAAGCTGAAAAGAGGCTGCTGCAGACCACAACAGTGTAAATTTAAAGGAACACTCTAGAGTCAAAACTTCATTGAAGTTTGCATAACCACCAAACACCTAGCATGTTAGCGACTACAGTTCAATCTCAGTCTTCTCCCAACCAATTGAAGTGAATGGGGTCTGTTTGTTTAGATTTCCTAAAAGAGCATAAAATGCCCAGAAAATGTTTCTGAACAACTAATGGAGGATCCCCCAAGTGCTCTGTAGACAAACAATTGCACTGAGTCTAAAAAGCCTATATTTACCTCTTTATTTAGCGTAATTTTCAGTAGAGGAAATGGTAACTTCTTCTTGTGTAGTGTGGAAAAACAAAAGAAGGAAATGGGTTAATCCTGTTGACAACTCACCAACAAATAGAGGAGGTTTGGGTGGTGCTAGGTGGAGGTTTAGGCTAGGACAGCAAGGTTAGGAAGCTATCTAGCTTCCTAACCTTGCTGATAGAACTTTCTCTTGATGATAGAACTTTCTCTGTTGAGATAGGAAATAGCGTTTCCTCTTCTGTTCCACTTAAGTATGGTGTCCCTCAAGGATCAATCCTGGGCCCATTACTTTTCTCCATCTATATGCTTCCTCTCGGCGATATCATCCGCAAATATAATATACATTTTCACTGTTATGCAGATGATACGCAGTTATATATTCCCCTAAATCCTACTGACTCGACCAGCATCAATATCCTTAATAATTGCCTTTCCGATATTAAGTGCTGGATGTCTCAAAATTTCCTCCAACTCAATGATACCAAATCAGAAATCGTGGTATTTGGGCCTCAAAACTCAGTCAACCTAATTCAATCTAAACTTAGTAGCTGGTCAGCCAATATTAAACCTTTTGCTAGGAACCTGGGTGTAATTTTTGGTTCTGACCTCTGTTTTGAGGAACAAGTCAAAAGTGTGGTACGGTCCTGTTTCCTTCAGTTGAGGAACATATCAAAGATAAGGTCCTTTTTGTCCTCTGCCAACCTTGAGAAGGTTATCCATGCCTTCATTACATCTCGCTTGCTTAGACTACTGTAACTCTCTCTATTCCTGTCTAAGCCATAAGTCCCTCTCTCGCCTGCAATTAGTGCAAAATGCAGCTGCAAGGCTTTTAACTAAGAGTAAAAGGCGGGACCATGTAACCCCCATTTTAGCTTCTCTTCACTGGCTTCCTATTAGATTTAGAATTGATTTTAAGATTTTGCTTTTAACTTTAAAGGCGCTACATGGTCGGGCTCCTACTTATATCTCTGACCTTTTAATCCCCTATGAGCCGAAGCGCAGCCTGAGATCCTCAGGCCGGGCCCTTCTGACTGTTCCCACCTCCCGGCTTGCATCTAAAGGTGACCGGGCATTTGCCGTCAGGGCTCCTAAACTTTGGAATGCCCTGCCTGAGAATCTCAGGCTAGCAAACTCTGTGTTTTCTTTTAAGTCTCTCCTCAAAACACATTTTTGTGTAAAGGCTTTTTTACTATGATTTTTATTTCTTAGTTGTGTTTTACTTTTATTCCTTGTGTCTTAGCTCTATTTTTTTTTTTTACTCCATTGATCTCGTTGCTGTAGCCATTTTTTATAATGATTTTCATTTCATTTTATTTATTTGTGCTTACTTTTTATTCTTTGTTTTTGTTCTTTTTTTCTAGTGTTTTTATTCCATGCTTTTATTTATTGTAAAGCACTTTGTAACAATTGTTTTGAAAGGTGCTATATAAATAAAGTTTATTATTATTATTATAATTATTATTATCTAGCTTACTTAGTTCCACTATTATGAAAATCTAACTTAATAGGGAACTACTGACAGGGAACTACTAACAGTTTTATTGTTTAGGACTACGGATTGGTCTCCATCTGTTTGTTTGTTAGTTTTTTCATTAGTTTGTTAGTTTATGTGTTAGTTTATTTGTTAGTTTATTTGTTAGTTTGTTTTTTTCATCTGTCTGTCACACAAGATATCTCAGACACCACTAGTCGGATTTCAATGAGGAATGATACATCTCACCACTGCCTTCCAGCATTTTCAAAATTACACTGATTGGCCCGAGGAGGGTGCTACAGTTGCTATTGTGCTATAGTTACAAGAAACAACATATTTGTTATTGATTGGCACTGCATCATTCATAGGGGACAATATGTTTACTGTTGCCTCGTTTACACAATGTATTGGAACCAGCACATCGTTAGTTACATGGTTGGCTAAGTGTAGCTAGCTAGTACGGTTTAATGCGGAGCACTCAGGGTGCATGCAGGACCGCTGCGCCACTTTTCCCACAAGCTAGTTGCAGTCATTCTACTCTGGAGGCAGCAAGGTGCCTTTCTGCTTGAGGGAGAGTAATACTGACCCCTAAAATTACAATGAGGTTCAATATCTATTCCTGTTTCAGTCACCTTTCCCCACTCCTCACAGACATAATGGCCCATATTCAACCTAACTGCAATTAAGCTGGAATTATGCCCACTGTCTTTCACTCTTTTTTTCCTAGAATGGGTGTTTTTGTAGACAGGCTAATACCCAGATGGGATCAGCTAATCAACAGAGAAAGCAAGGCTCATATTCAAAGCACAGGTCTTGATGATTCAGTCACCTTGAGGGCCTCTCTACCGGCTCTGAGGGAATTCTAGGTCAAACACTTATGAGCTGGGCTGTTTATGTAGCAGCGAGGAGCTGAAATGAATTTTTTGGGGGCATATGTTTCACTGTGAATATTTGAGGCCTGAGAGAGTTAAATTGAAGTATATGTATGATGCATGTACATTTTGTTGACCTAATACAGGTAGCTTCTCTATCTAAAATTAAGAAAATGTTTGCATTTAGATTATTCATGGTTTTGATGTTGGTTTTCAAATCACAGATGCCCAGATTGAGCTCTACCAGCCAGCGGAGGTAGAACAAGGAATATGGTCATAGATGCGTCTCTGCATGTTTAAAATATGGTTTACACTGCCTTAGGTTACACAGTGGATGACACCCCTATTCTGTCTCCTCTTAAATCTCCAACCACATTAGCAGCAGAGCCAGAGCAGGAGTAGGGCCCATCATAACAGCTGACATTACAAAATATTTTCAGTGGCTACAGCTCCTTTCCTTGCAAACTCAATGAAAAATTCACCCAGAAAGCCAGGACTACATGAGGATTGAGCCGAGCAAAGCAAGCTCTTGGAGTATCTAAGTTCCTTCTCTCTCTTTCTCTCTCTCTCTCTCTCTCTCTCCTTTTTTTCTTTAACTTACCTCTACTCTGGCCACACACACACTTACAATAATAAATGTGTTGAGATAATGTGGCTTGGAAACCATATTCAGTCCTCACTTGATTAAACACTGGAATTTTGCGTGGTGCCCAGAAATGAGGTTAGCAAATGGCTTCGTCGGTTGCCAGCTTGGAAATGCACAAAAGGAAATCGAGGGAGAACATAGTGTCTGCCGCTTGCTGGCTTCTAAAAGTGCTTGATGAATGTTAGTGTACGTCACTTGGGATAATGCGAGTTAGCTGTGTGTGGACTCCAAATATGGCTGGAGTGCGACTGTTAGAGGTTGTAATGACCGTGCTGAAGTGAGAGCCCTGCACAGGGCCCCTCTCTGAAGGTACACACCTCAGCTCTGCCTTTCCTCTGCAGCTGGACTGACAATGAACTCTCAGTTTCACGTCTATCTTGATGTTGCAAGAACTGTAGATACACTAAAGAGATTATTGATGTTAATTCTCAGTCTGTCAGCACTCATAAAAATGCTATTAGCTTTGTAATTTACTATAAGATTACTATCTTAATTGTTCAGAGAATGTTTTTTTGCCACTTTCTAGGAATTTATGGACCAGTAGCATAAAATCTTTGGTACTTGACATAACACCTCTTTATGTAATTCAACAATCACTCATTATGTTTGTGTAGGCAGTGGTCCAAATGACCTTTGCTTGTGGTGTCTGATTTGTGTTTGATGTCATGTTGTTGTGTCTGTGAATTATTTAAAGTTTCTTGATTGTTTACATGTTGTGTCTGACACTGCACCTCTTTCCTCTCATTCCTCTATTTTACCCCACAGGCCCACCAGATGTGGAGCAGGCTTGTGAGCCAAGCGTGCGCACCTGGAGCCCCAATGCTGGGATCGAGCAAGGCGCCGTGGGTCTCTCGGAGTGTCCCCAGCAGGGCTGCATGCTTCAGCTGGAGTTCCCCTACCCTCTGGTGCCAGACTCCCTCACTGTGTGGGTCACCTTCTTCAGCCCGGAGGAAACAGCGCTGCCAGCTATCCACAACATCTTGCTACTGACTGTCAGTGGGAACAACCTTTCACTGGGCCCCAGTAATGTCTTCTGTGACACGCCATTGACCCTGAAGCTGGACGTAGTGGAAGAGGTTTACGGGGTACAATTCTTCACTATGGAGCAGCACCTAGAGATCGATGCCACCCTCCTGTCATCTAAGCCTGACTGCCCACTCTGTAGGCACTGCCAACCACTACGTTACCGCCTCTTGCGCCAGCCGCCCTTCACCCATGCACCACATGGTCTGATTTTGAATGAACCTACCCGCCGATATACAGACAGGTGAGTGACCTGGTAGGTGAACATTCTGGAATAAAAAATCATCACTGATTGTGTGTGGGGTGTTAGCACCATGCATAACATTCTAAGAAAACTTGCAGTCAGCACTATCTGTTCCACTATGAATTGATTTCACTTTTGTTTTGAAACATGCCCACAATTTATCTGACTAAAACTTTAATCTCCTCCCTGACATTCCTTGAGAGTTGAGAAATAATACAAAAAAAAAAAAAAATTAAAGTTGTTCTTTGTCAGGGTGTGAAGCGCAGCCAAAGTTAATATGCTGAATGTTGCAACTGGAAGCTGATTTAAGCTTGGGCTCTACCTGCATGCCTGCTTGTGTCCAGCTGGTGTGGTCTGCCTGGCCCTGTCTAGCCCAGTCAGACACCAAGATTCAGGACCGGTGGCACCATTTAACTCCTCTCTAGAAAGGCTCTCAACTTACCTCCCCGCATCTCTACCAGAGGACGAGAGGCACATATTTGACGTTTGAGAAACGTTTTTTACTCAAAGTATTTTCTTTTAGAAATTGAGCATTGCTGGGTGGTTTTCATTTTGTTTCCTGCTTTATTGTGATGTAATAGGGGAATTTTGACATGACAGAAAAGAGGTGTTAAAATTCCTCTGTGAAAGATATCCACAAAAATATGTTTTGGTATGTCCTGGTATCCTTTTGAATACCCCCAGGAGTATTAGTGAGCAACCACTGCTTCTGCAGTTTCAAATCTGCTGCCCAACATTTGTTTCCTAAGTCACAGGTCAGTCGTTGCCCACATTTGTTTTTTCCCATGTTCCATGAAGCAAGGGCAAACAGATGACTTGTTGAAGGCATTATCTGCACATGGTGGCGAGAGTTTAGTGCTTTGCTTTCGTGGAATGTGCTGACTAGATAAAGGTTGCGCTATACATGGCACTGCCGTGTGTTATGCCATCTCACTATCGTGCTGTCAGCATGGTTCACATGAGAAGGAAAGTGCTTGATAAGAGGCGATAGGGTGAGTATGCCTGTTATGCAAGATAGCGCGAGGATACCTATGTTCTATGTAGTGGTTTTGCAGCATATTAGTGCTTACTTTTAAAGCCCAGGTTGAACGGCAGTGTCTCTGAAAGGCTATTCTGCAATGGGAATGTATTCATTTGGGGTTTTTGCTGCACTTGAATGATTATTGGTGTAGGTAGTTTAACGGCTGTGGTGCATTTCAATGGCTGCAGTAGCATTCCAGTGGTAGTGGTCAGTGGTACTGGTTGACTCTTTTGTGATGTGAGAGCAGTTTGACCCCATTCCCACAGTGGAAGGTTCAGGTCAACTCATAGCAGAAGGCTGGCATGGGAGATCAAATGGGACATCTTTGAATTGAAGGCCTGGAGCATATGGAGATCTTGTCTTTGTTGGATGAACAGAGGAGCTTGCCAGCAAATTGGGTGTGCTACAGGCATCAAAATCTTAAACTTCAAATGGATTATTATTTTAATATTATTATTTTTATTGGTAGTAGTTGTAGTAGTAGTAGTAGTAGTAGTATATAAACTGTATATAGCACTTATTTAAAAAAAAGTTTACAAAGTGCTGTAATGAAAACAAAAATAAGTATATTAACATACATGAGATAAAAATATGAAGCACAAGGAAGAGAAAAGACATTAAAGAAGAATACATAAATGAAATTGGTTAAAAGTAAGCAGGATCAAGAGCAATATAACCTAAGCCAACATAAAAGCAAGTCTAAAGAAGTGATTTAAAAAAAAAAATGCAATGGGTAAGCAAGCCTAAGTTCTTCAGGCTGGTCGTTCTACAGTCTAGGCAAAAGCACAATCACCTTTAAAGAGTGTAATACTGTGCAAGGACACTGTTTTGTTCATATGCAAAATGTGGAATGCATCCACAGATCAGATCAACAAACAGGCACAGGCACAGGCACACCAGTACACACAAACCCACATGCACGCATGCACACATGCACATGTACACACTCAAATTCTTTCATCAAATCCAATTAACAAGGCTGTGCTCACTCACACTCTCAGGCACACACACACATGCACACACATACAGACACAGAGGCCTCTGGCTAAGGATACTGCCTCATCACACTCACCATCTTACAACAAACATAGCCTTTGACATGGCGGAAATAAAAAGCGTAGGTCGCCCAGATGTTTTGGTGTCCCACAAAGCCAATGTAAAGTGTTCTGGTTGATGCTTTGGGTCCAGCCACTGAAGTGTTTTGATTGACCACACAGTAAGTTCACCAGACCGTCACGGTTCACTTCTCCTTCTAGCATGTTTCCATGGACGGGGGCTGGATAGAGCGATGGAGGACTTGACAGGAGGGGGTTGGACTGACCTCCCACTTTCAGGCCACTGGCCTTCACCTGAGCTGGGGGCACTAGTCAAGGGGGATGGTGCACATCTTGGCTCCCTTGGCTCCATCCATAGGTGGTGGTTTGTTTGGAATGGCCAAGGGCTGGGAGGTCAGGCCGATAGGGTAAATTATGGAGGGGAGTAAGGAGGGTGAAGTGAAGAGGAGAGGCAGAGGTGGAAGGTTGGACCAGCTGGGGGTAAATCATTGCTGGGCTCTGGAGGGGGCCAGTAGGTGATGGAGGAAGACATTTGGGGGTAGAGGAGGTATGAAGAGAGAGGATTGGGTTTAGTTTGACCCCATCCTTCTGAGACCCCAGCCCATGGGCTAATCCTCTCCCTGACCTGGCTTTCAGAGCTGTCATTGCGTCAAAGCCCATCTCAGCCCCATGATGTGAAGGGACCTCCCAGCCAAAGGAGGGAGAGGGCAGCTCCCCCATCATCACCACTGCCCCTCACCCCCTCTCAGACGGGATCCTACCCCTGTTCTACACACCTCTGCCCCCTTATAGTCCCCATCCGTCCCCCTGTGGCCTCATTCCTTGGCTGCTATCCTGACAAGTCCGCTGCTGCTTGAGAATTCTGACAGCCTTATGTCTCCTCAGAAGGAGAAGAAAAAAGATACGTTTGAGTTGGAGTTTTTGGTTTTCTCTTTGGCAGCACAGATTGGGTTTGTGTTATACACTTCCTGGCTAATTGTGAGAAAAAGCTCTGTGCTCCAACAGTAATCATTTTCAATAGCCTCTGTGTGCACAAGTAGGTTTGGAGCAGACTTAAGATTTGTTTGGGAGTAAAAATTTGCAGATGGATGCAATAATTATATAGTTATGTTTCCCGTCAGACATTTTTTGTTCACTCTAACTGGCAATATCAAAAATGACAATAATACATTTCTATTTTAAATTTGTATTTAAATTTGATTAAGGCTAGATTTTGTATGATTGTAAAAAATCTACACAATATTTTAAATAAACTATGAGGCCCTGGGCATCACTATTCTTTATTCCTTCTCATTTAGTTGATTTTCACCTCTCAACCTTTTTCCTTTCCACATCATTCCTCTCTCTCTCTCTCGCTCTCTCTCGCTCTCTCTCTCTCTCTCTCTCTCTCTCTCTCTCTCTCTCTCTCTCTCTCTCACCATAAGGAGTTGGGCATTAGCAGTGAGCCTTGCATAATCCTCCTAATATGAACCATATTCATGAGTGGCAGACAGAGGGAGTGAATAGGGCAGGAGTGGGTCCTGGGATGTCTGGGTGTCTGGGACACTCACCGAAATTTCTCCAGCACTCTTTATTCCAGGAATGTGACAGACCAATTTCCCAGGAATAAATTGGGCCAAGTCCAACAAATGGGATTTCAAAGGTGGGGTTCCAGGATTGTTAATGTGGAATGTTCAAGAGGGGGGTTAAGTTTCTTGGTCAGAGGCTGCAGAGGTGATTTGGGCCTTATTATAATTGCTCCTCTGACCCATTTTACTGTAAAGAAGAAAATTGTATTTGTTCAACTGTTGGAGTCAGTCTTAGATGGTGGAGCTCTCTACAGGTTGGGCTGTTGGGGTAAAACAGAAGCTTCTTTGTCTGCCCCATTGGATCACCCCAATCTAGCTCTGTGTGACCACACACACACACAGTGCTACAAATCTATCTATCTTCATATTCATCTTCATTTATTTTTCATTCATTTTTATTTTATATTATTTTATTTTATTTGAATTCAGCTTATTTTTATTTTTGTTTATTTTGGTTGCTCCTCCCTCCAGGCTGTGTACTGTATAACATGCAAAGGCTTGGTTTGTTTGGCCATAAAATGTACAGCACGTAGTGATCAGTCATCAGCTCTCATTTGGAGAAGCTCTTCACTTTGTGATGTGTCAACATCACTGCAACTGAGACTGCATGTGTAATCAATGTGAGACAAACTATTGAGTGACTGTCTATGACAACACAGATGTTTAGTATCAATGTATGCATTTGCCATTGAATTTATCAGAGTACCTGTAAAAGGTCTAAATGTGTAGCATTGGAGTGAACTCATTCATAAGAAATAGCTATGAATTTAATAGCACTGAAACCTCAAATGCATGTCAGCTGTCACACTGACAAAAGGTGTATCGCCCTATTTGTTGTTCTTGCAGGCTCAATCTAAGATTTTTCTTCAACTTCCTTAGATTTATCTGCCCTTTCATCTGGGCTCTCTTAGCCAAGAACAACAAGCAGCTACAGAGCGGAAACGCATGCATATGTATGCTCACATATATGCCCGGTGCTCACATCAATGAAGGCACACACATGCATACGCACACACACAGATGAACACAGACACACACCAACACACTTCTTTCTCTCGCTTGCAAGCACATACATTCATACATGCTTCCGTGTGTAATCAGCTGGTGCTATCAAAAATACCTTTGAAAGGCATATTACAGGCTTGTGCCTGACTTTGAGAATGAGGCGAGATAAAGCCTCTATTCTTACAAGGGCCTTGAGAAGAATGTCTGGATGCACAGCCGTGATGAAATCTTATCACGCGACACCTTGTTTGCAACTTGAGTAAAGACCTTTGGCGTATGAGTGGCACATGAATCAAGGACTGGATATTATCCATCTCACAAATGTGTGGTCAAATGTTTTTACCAACAAGTCATGTGTGGCCTAGGATTACCTAAGGCAGCAACGCCCTCCCCGGTATTTAGCTCCCATTATTCTGAAGTTGGTTTCTAAAGAATCTTTTCGCCAAGATTCCGGGTGACAGAGAACTCATCCAGAATTCATTGAACCTTAGATACATCCGTACCACAGAAATAGAATGAAAAGAACATCCACTTTGTGATGGGTCAATGTCATTTCTTTTGGTACACTTCAAGATGGCTGCCATCAAATTTAGATGTTGTAGTCATGGAAATGAGTGTTGGCATGACAGAATTATGCATGAGGCACAGGAAGTTGGAATGTTCAGCGTTGCTTCCATCAGAATGTTAAGTGATGCTATGGCCATAGTATACATGATGTTCCTTGAGTCTCATGCACCAAACCAAGGGGTGGTACCAGTCAAATGACCATTCAAGAGTGCTGATTTGATTAGGTATGGCCATTCTATTCATTCCAGTTCTCTGTCAGTACCTCTCATTCTATTTCGTTCTTGATGGCCGCAGAGGCAGTGCCTATTACCAACCTGGTCAAGAGGAATCAAGCACCCATCTCATTGAGAACAGGCTGAAGGCAGTGGTTGAACAGCTGTTACCACAGCATGAGGAGTAGCAGCATTGACCCTGTAGAACTAGGCAAAGCTGCATGGTGACAAATGATGCTTAGTGGCTCACTCCTCAGTCCAGCACAGGATGTGGAGACACTCCTGGTGGAATGACTCTTCAGCAATCACCTCTACAATCTATTTGGAAAGCCTTTGTTTAGACAAGGTATGACCTTTTCTATGGCCCCTATAACAAACAAAAAGACTGTCAGACTGGCAAAAGCCAAGCAGTTATGGTCTTTCATCCCCTCTCACCTTGCAGATATGCAGGGTCATACTCATACTGCCAATGCAATGATCTGACTGGCAAGGATGGTGGACAGCCTTTTGGGGAGGAATCAGAGGTTACGCCAAAGAGCCACTCCTGATCCATCAGAGTTCTAGTGCATGCACTCTTAGCTCATGGACAAGGAGTAGAGCTCAGCCATCCCCAAGGTGCTTCCCATAGTCTTTAGGAGTCTTGGGGTTTATGTTTGTTTAACTGTAGTGGATTTTGTCTGGTTGCTCAGAGGGCCATAGAGCCCTGGGTAGCCACCAGGGCAAGCTGTTGGATGGCAGCAACTACTATAATTTTCTGGGGGAGCCCTCTGTCAAAGCAAGGAGGTATGCTCCCTTAGCAGACTATAGCAAACTGCTGTCTAGTTTGATTTGCCTGCTATGCTCCAAGGCTTGCTGTGCTGCAAGGCCAAACATGTCACCTGGGACCACAGGGAGAGTGCGCAGGGTCCTCCTGTATGACTGAGCAGAGGAGTCCACACTTCAGGCCTGCAGACAGTTGGACAAGGCGACGGAGCCGCCGATGCAGCCCACGTGAGCAGCGATTCATAACTTCTTGTAAGCAGCAAACACTGAGGCATCAGACCTTTAGAGCTCATCTGGGGAGATGATTAGGGGCGCCATAGGTGGCTCCTCTGCAGGCATAAAATTCAGCTTGTAGCTACTGGCATCCCGCATGGCAGCAAAGGGCCTGCTGTCATTGGCGTGGTGAAAGAAGGACTTGGGGCCTGGCCAGCAGTTTTGAAGCTCCTCAGTGCAAGGCTTTTAGGGCAGCACTTTGAAGAAGGAAGGTTGTGGGGCCTGCTTAAAGAAGGCAGCTAATGGCAGTGCTGGCTGGGATGCAATCGTTAGCCAAGGCACTAACAGAGTACCAGTGAAAACACTGCTCTGTCAGGAGAGGAAAGGGATAAGCAGCAGGAGCTTGCCAGTTGCAGCCTCTGGAGGACAAAAAGCATAGTTCTAACCAATGGCTACGAGGCTGCAAGTGACAAAACATCTGCTGCTCCAAAGCTATAGGGAGAACACTATCTTGACTCAAACTACTATTGTGAAATGCCTGTGAGAAGATAGAAGGGACAGACCTCAGAATGACGGGGGCTTATCTATGAGGGGGGTCATTGCTGCCCTCCAACATCCTAGGTTACACATGATTTTGTTGGTATAAATACTCATCTTGCACATACACAAGATGGATAATGTAGATAGATAGTGTTAAGCACTACATTTGGTAGTCAGAAAGAATGAAATAGAAGTACCTGCCAACGGGACCACCTACTTACTCAAGTAGGTGAAATAAATGAGCACAGTCTGCATGTGATACTTCAGCTTTTTATGAAACGTAAGCATCAAAACATCTGACAGATTTAAAAATCTTGACTTCTGACTCAATGTCAAGATGGGGCTCGGAGAACTTACAAAAGCCCTGCTATCTGAATCTATAGACTGCGAAACCCCTGTTGTGACCAAATTTGAACTCAAAGTGGACAGGGCACTCTAGGAGGTTGCCAGGGGCCAAGATGTCCATCGCAGCATACTATTAACCACATACATCTGTCTCACTGGAGAGAGGGGATGGAAGTGAGGGAGAGAGAGGGAAAAAGAAACTACCAAGGAGAGTGTATATGTGTGCACATACAGTACAGTGTTTCAGACCTGCTTCAGAACAATCCTGATTGAGAGGTGAGCTTAAAATGTTTTCGTCTCTTTCCTTTACTATGTATCTTCATAAAAATCCCCAAAAGGAAACTAAGGCACTTCCTCATTGTTTCTCTCTTCTTTCTCTCTCTTGTCTGTCTTTGCTCTCCTCTAGGATCAAGTCGCCTTCAGCTTGCCTTTTCCAGGGGCTAAACTAATTCTATTAAAGGGGAGATATTTGAGCACAGACCGGAGTCACACCAGCCTGTGCCAAGACTGCAGAACAGAACATAGCGTAAAACATAGTTGTGTGTCAGGTCAAACATCCTGTGTTGACAATAAAAAAAAACAACACACCTCTCTCGTCCCAGACACTAATTTTGCCCTGGGGAGCTTCATTGTTGCCTGATGATTTTTAGGTGCATCAGTTTTTATATCCGGGACAGTGCTGCCAACTTGAACCCGGCATACTTTCATTGGCAGGGAGTATGAATAGTGACCAAGCACTTAGAGAACAAAGGAGATGAAGGGAAAAAACAAAAGCCATGGTAAAAAAGGTCTTTCCTGTTGTAAATCTTTTGACATATTTCAAAGGCAGTGCTGTAAGCTGTGCAGTCTTTTCTTTTTGTGTTTATGTTTGTGCACGAATCACAGGGGACAGTGCATGCACAGACACATGCACACACAAACACACACACACATGCACACACGCATGCACACACACACACACATGTGTGCAGAATGTCTGCTTCTCTCTTTAAAAGTGTATTTTTTAACATGTATTCAGGTATGCTCATTTACCTGTGTGCGTGCCTGACCTGAAGCTAACACAGCTACAGTTGATTGATGTGTGGAAGGAATGCTCCAGCCATGGCCTGGTGCAATCACCTAAAAAGGTTCATTTGAATGGTTTGTCTTAGCATTCATTGAAGGTTATGGCTTCCCCTGCACATTTACGCAAAGACCCTCTCAGTTTGACTGCTCGCTGGAGAGGAGAGGAGAGGAGAGGAGAGGAGAGGAGAGGAGAGGAGAGGAGAGGAGAGGAGGAGAGACAGGGCTTTGTGTAATAATCCACGTATGTCCTGGTACTCACGTGTACAGTACAGCATCCTTGCGTGCTTGTCACTGCATTTACAATATAGTTCAAGGCATTCCAAATTCAAGTCTACTTGATGGTCCACATGCTCTATGACTAACCTATTGGTCCCATTTACCCTAATTTACTAATATTGCTCCCCACTCAGGTACCCCACTTATGCCATTCATTCAGCCAATACTTGCCATGATAATACAAAACAATTCGTCATTCCTATCCCCTTATGCATTGCATGACATGAGGCAGAAAGTATATTTGTTGTATGGTGCTGAACTATACTTGGTTCAGGAGTTATTTGTCAAAGCGTAAAGTTGCTTGTTATAGCACCACAGAAACAATAGGGTTTCAGCCCTACAGGCTTGAACCCCTAGTCCACTGACCTGGCCTGTGTGTCACTCTCTCTATAATCATTTATTCTCTTTCTACTTTCTTTATTTGTGACTGTGACATTTAACTTTGCTTCAAGGTTTCATACTTCCCTGCAGGCACTTACTGTGATATTACCTTCTCACACCTACATCACTCTCTTGTGTGTAGGGATGTGGTGCCCCATGCTGTATATACGTACCAGGTCCAGACCATCTCCAGTCGGAGTGAGAGTGAGCCCTCTCCACCTCTGGTGCACGAACTGGGGGCACCCTACTGTGGGGATGGACATATCCAGAGGCAAGGCGACTCACACACACACACACACACACACACACACACACACACACACACACACACGCACACACACACACACACATACACACACACACATAGACATACACAGGTGAACAAATACATGCATTCAAAAAGGATAATGAAACATTCTCTGAAGAATCTTCACTCCTAATATGTGTTATTTGATATTTATCAGTATGCTAGTGTCTGTATAGGTGTTTTCTAAGAACCACCTCTCTATTTTAGCTCCCAAGAAGAAGAATGTGATGATATGAACTCCATGAATGGGGATGGCTGCTCCAGCCAGTGCAAGAAAGAGCCCTTCTTCAACTGTGTTGGTAAGTCACATGGACAGAGAAATAGCCTTAAGGTTAAAGAGGAATACTTGCAACCGAAGGGCTCTAATTTGAGCCTCTGCACTACTGTCTGGGAATTTTTTGGTGGGAGAAGAGAATGAGTTCCAGTTTACCATCAATGACATTATGTGGAATGCGTATATCCAATATATCAATAATATAGCGGCTTATGAGCCTCTAAACATATTTTCCTGGTCAGCCTTTAGCCAGAAATGGCATTTAAAATGGCATGCACATGTTAAATGGCATTTTTGCCAAGTTTAGATCTGTTTTTTACATAACATTACAATTTAAAAATTCTGTTAGCCCTCTTGGTGGCATCAGTTTATTGGCTGATTATTATTATTGGCTGTTTGGGTTTTGACTGACACAGCTCTTGGTATTATTCCATTAAAGACAGAGGCTGTAATGTCTTCTGATGAGCTGAGGCTAACTGAAAAGAGCCAAACTTTTATGATTTGACATCTGTGTGTGTCTTTTGTCCAAATGCTTAATGCCTTTCTCACAAGAGTCAAAATGTCATTGGATATCATAATCACTTTGACCTGCTGTAAAAAACTCTGGAAATCATTACGTTAAAAAAATGTGTGTGTCAACACATTTTATATAGTTGAGTGGCTGGCATCCCCTATGTTGTTTGTTTTATGAATAGATGGATGGTTTCCTGTACAATTCTCCTGCTGCCTGCCACTCATTTAGCCCCATGTATATTTTGTCACACACACACACACACACACGCACTCGCACACACACACTCACTGTCCTGTTTTTGCGCACAATAACAAGTGATATTATGTCATAACTGATCTGTTTTCAACAAGATTGTGTGTGTGTTTATGTGTGTGTGTGTGTGTGTGTGTGTGTGCACGCACATGTACATGCATGCATGCACGCACGTGTGTGAGCCTGTGTGAAGTGGCCACTTAATCCCTGTCAGATTGCTGGATGACTGCATTGGCTGTGCTGTTTTTCCACCAACTGCAATGCTCAGAGATGTGTGTAAGTGTGTGTAAGTGTGTGTGTGTGTGTCTGACACTGCTTGACATAGTTGTAGTTTTTGCACAGAAATTGGACACTATAATGACGGGACCTTCTGTCCATCTGTCTGTATGTGTGAGTGAGTGCCTGCTTGTCAGTGAGTTGGATAGAGTGAGAGAGAGAGTTGGATGGAGAATTGACACCAAGTATATAACAGGGCCAGGGTGCTACAGTCTGGATGAGCTTTAATAGGCTATTCACACGATCGAGCCGAATTATATCTGGATTTGATGAAATGGACAAGTTCTTTTCACATGACCCCACCTGGCATTACAATCCCAGTGGCTATGTCTTGATAGGGCTCCAAGCCACAATAAACACAGGTGCAGATAAAGAAAAGAGGGATTGGATTCTGATTTTCTCAAGCCATATTCCCAAACTAGAGTGATAGCTTTGGGAAATCACATTTCACTCCTGGGTGCATTTACGCATGTGGTCGATTGTGGCTTGGGGTGCCGTCTTGATGAAAACAGGCATAGTGTTATAACATTTTGTCCGCCTCTGCACCCATCTCTCTGTGTCAGTCTTTATGCCTCTCTGTCTCTCAGCAGTGCCGACTCTGTCTCTGTTCATCTCTGGGTTTATCGCTATCTTCACTCTCTTTCTCTTTCTCATACTCTCTTGGGCTCTCTAGTTCATCCTCTTTTCCCTCTTGCACTCAATCACCTTTCCAGTCACTCTCTCTCCCTCTATCCCTGCCTTTCTGATACAAAGTATTGCCCTTCCTCTTTCCCGCTTTCTGTCTTTTTCCACTTCTTTTCTCACCTATCACTCTTGCACCTCTCACAAGCTGCTGTTTGAACTTCCTCCTGTCTCAGTTTCTCACTTTCCCTTCTTCCTTCCCCCTGTTCCTGCTGGGTGAGTGGCGGGAGCGTATTCTGTATGCCCCCTCAGCAGCCCCTCGTTTCACCATTGCCAGAGCACAGAACTGACTTGAGTTTTGGGCCGTGCTGGGGAGCGCTGGAATTTCGAGGAGGAGGCCCCGGCCAACTTGGCACGAAGTGCCGCCTTTCCCCCTAACTGGAACCCCACCGGCTGACACTGCTATAGCTGAGAGCTGAGAGCAATGAGGCCCAGGCAGCCTCCTCCACTCTCTTTTACTCTCCTCTCCTCCTCCAGACTCCTCCAGCCCAGATTCTAGCTGTTTTTGCTCCTATAGCTTCCAGTTCCAGACCTTAACACCGGGTGGGATGTCTGGAAAAGCCATACTGCTATATCCTTGACTTATGTCTCTCTCTCTCTCTCTCTCTCTCTCTCTCTTTCTCTCTCTCTCTCTCTCTCTCCCCCTCCTTTCTTTCTTTCTTTCTTTCTTTCTTTATCCCTCTCATGAATTCTCTCCATCTCTGACTCTTTGTATACTTCTACTGACTCAGTGATTTATCCTCCTCTTTCCGTGCACCTCTTCTACCTTATCCTCCTCCCCCCCTCCTCTATCTGCTCCTCTCCCTCTCCACCTTCTGGAGCAATATAGAAAAGGTTAGAAATGGCATCCCAGAGGAGGATGGAGCAAAAATGTACTACAGGATAGGATGAGTGGAGGGGTGGAGAGAGAGGGAAAGACCGGAGTGTGGAGTGTGTATAGACTCACCTGTTAATATATAGCTTTATGAAGCGAAGCCTGCAAAGCTAGTTCAGGCAGACAGCTCGTGTCCCGTGTTACGTGATACACACACTACTCATGCAACTCTCATCAAGCGCCCCCCTCTCAATAAGGCGGTCTATTTAAGCTACCTGCACCTGCTCACTATCTCTCGCATTACCATGCTGCTGTTACGCTGCTCAGTTATGTATTTGCTGCTGTTCACCATACATCGTTTCATCATCCCCACCTCCACCCCAGCATCCACCGGTCTCCACCGGGGGGGAAGTTCCCTATCGTCACTCCCTGCTCTCATTTGGCTAGCTAGCTGTATGCTCGCAGGGAGTGACAGGAGAGCCTAGATGCCATACTAAACTCTGTATCTACAGTATATCTGCATTCATTCTCAATAATCTGTTACCGTGAGTTGGCTGACTGAAATACATTAACAGGTGAGTACAACGCTTTATAGCTGTGAAAATGAAGGCAAGGTAGATGAAGAGTGGAGGAGATAGAGCAGGAGAGGGAAATGTGTGGCAACTGACTGACATTTTCTTAGAAATTCATAGGGAGCATATAGGTGTCTTAGGTTGGTGATTTTCTGCATGTTAAGTTTTCTAGCTTTTGTGCTTTTATACCAGACTTTTCTATCTCACTAGTGTTAGTGCTTTTCCCTTTTTAAAAACACAGATAATGGCAAATGCTTTGTGAGGTTACAACTTGTCTACTGTTTGTCTGTCTTTTCACCTGCAGAGGAGCCAAGCATGTGTTACTACTATGACGGTGACGGGGTGTGTGAGGACTTTGAGCGAGAGACGGGAGTGAGGGACTGTGGCCTCTACACCCCCAGTGGCTTCCTGGACCAGTGGGCCTCCACTGTCGAGGTTTCCCATGAGGAGAAGCCCTACTGCTCTGGTGAGGTTGCCGCTGGATACCCTGCTGTTACTAAGGTAAGGCCATATGCAGCTTGTTCTATTTATTGGTAACATGTTTGTATGATCGCTGAATGTATCACATTCCAAATGAGGAGGCCGATGTCCACTGCCTCTGTCTTGTGTGTGCACTCTGGCTCTGCGGCGGAGCAACAACAGCTAGACTTTAGTTTTCTTAAGTGTTTTTAGATATTAACTTCAGTTATGGGTGAGCCATGCATCAACTGGAATATATGTTTATTTTAAATATCTTAATTGGTCTACCTCCTCATTTTTTTTCCGTTTCTGTCAGTGGCTTCAATCAGGAAACTGAACTCCTGGCACAATAAAAAGATTACTTTTGTATATTCATTTATAAGCTCAGAGCTGACAAGACGGATAACACACTAGGCTACAGAAAAAAGGCTGAGGAAAAAAGGCTGTCATCATTCATTCATTGGTTTCAATTGGGAAACAGACATTTTGGCACCATAAATAAGAGATCATATAATATATTGATTTTCTAGGTCTTTATTGTGTATACATACACCCACAAGTCAAAACAGCGTATTTCAAGATGCCACAGACACAAGATGGGCCGGCAAAAACAGACCAGGAGCATAAAAAAATGGACTGCACCCATCCGGCTCCGACACAACCACGTCTACATACTGAATCAAAAAGTGTCTAGTGTACACTGGCCCTAAGAGTGCTTTTTACCCTCACTGTAGCTTTTATGTCTCATTTATCAATACTTCAGAAAGGATTTAATAGATTTTTCAGTGAATCTGACCTGAAAAGTTGTCGCAAATTCATGCTAAGTCACTGAAGCTGCTGTTTGTAATGGTGGTAGTTGATAGATGTTTTTTTTTTTGTTAAACCATTATTGTACAGATGGTTATATATGGCGGTATGGCGGTACAGGTTCTGCTCTCTAGGCTGCTCCCCGTATGAATCCAGGCAGCATGCTAAAGATTCAGCGGGGAGTGCAATCAACCCCCCTCTGGGGTATACAGAACAGAACCCAGCAGACACATATCATGAGATACGGAATACATCATTTCAAGAGACAGGCCTACAGAACAGAACATAAAATCGTGAGTATATCGATTAATAGGGTACCAGACAGGAGGAGGCTGGGGAGGAGGAGGGAGAAATCAGCACAGCCAGTCAACAGCAGTGTGTGGCAGGTAGGAACCGCAGGGATGAATGAGTGCGGCGCTGACAGCCTCAATGGACCACTTTCTTTGAAGTGACGAATGTGACTGGTGTTTTTTGAGATCAGTTGACGATCAGCTGATGCGGTGCGCATGACTTGCGTTTCCTGCCTGAATTAACGTCAGCTTAAGTAATGGGAAAGTGTTATGCGTATTAAGAGCATGTTTTCCAGCCAATATGTGCTTATTAGACGATACGTTGCTACCAGCTAAAAGAGAAACAATTTGGTGTAAATGGTCAACTCAGAGGTCAACGAACCCTAAAACCCTCTACCACTACAAACAAAATTGAATAGCCTGTCCCACAAACACTTTAAGGAATATGAAGTAAATTAATATACAGTGTTGATATGTAATAGGTTATAAGGTATGCCTATATGAAATATGAAATATGAGTATGGAATCAAATTAAATTGTAACTAGTATTTAAAAACAGGCATTCTGTTTGATTCTTTCAGATATATTCTTTAATTCTTTGGTAGCTTTGGCCTAGTATTTTTTCATGTTGCAATGATGATAAATGAGCCCCAATTTTGCAAGACACAGAAAGTTCTATTGGTTTGCCAGTTAAGTAATTTTGGAGATTGGGGCATTTAATTAGATGTCTCCCTGGGTGGATGCAGAAGTTTGCAGCTCTCATTAAAGTAATGCTTACTGAAGACGGGAGAAGAAGCCATTGATTCCACCAAAGCCCTGTGGAAGCATTGATCTGTTGCTGTCGCAAGTCAGAGAAGGGCTGATTGCCCAAAACATTAGGGCAAACATTCATGTACACGCACACACATACACACACACACACACACACACACACACACACACACACACACACTGAAGTGCATTAGGCTCAGTCCTATTTAATTACGTCTCCCCAGTGTGGACAGTTGAAGCTAAGGCATGTTGAAGTTGAAATACTCACTATCTCTCTTTCAATGTATATGCATATTTATCACTTCTAATCATTCTCAACAAGACTCTATAGGCTTTCTCATTCCGCATTAATTTCAGGGCAATTGAGGCTCAATCCAGATCTAAAAACAATGTTGCTTTGATGTGAGAAATGACATGAATATGCTTCAGAACTCTCTAAGTCTGACATAAGCTTTGCACCATCAAACTGATATCATTTTCCGTGCGTGAAACTGGAAACAGAGCCGGTTCCCACTGCTGATGTTGCATTTACAGAATGTTCACATTCTACAAGGCCAATGAACTAGTTGTTCTTAAACAGTTGTGGTCAGGTAACTTACTTAAGGACACGTTGGCAAGGATTTACCCAATCAGGCGGTGGGGAATTAACTGGCAGCCTTTGATATGTTTGATATACAGATGGCACCACTTCTGTGTGTGTGAGAAAAACAGTGTGTGTTCCCACCAACAGCGTTGCAGAGGGTTGATTTTCTCAGAGGAGGGAGATGCTAGTGGAACATGTCCGTAAAGCCATAAAGAAAGGATTTCCACTGTGAAGGACACACCGTTCATACAAAAAGCATTTCTGCTGTGACGAACACACTGTTCTCAGAGGGTCATGTGTGATGACATCACCTCATCACAAGGCCATGGACTGTACACTCTATGTGGATGCGCAAACACAAATATATACGCACACACTTACAAGTGTGCATGTGTACATTTGTTTGAAAAATATGCAAACACACAAAACAAATACAGGCAGTCTTGTCTCTATTTCTTTCTGTCTCACTCTCCCTCTCTCTCTCTCTCTCTCCCTCTCATTTTCTCACACCCTCTGTCATATATGCTCTGAAACATGGTTTGGAAAGCATGTATGTACATTGATATATCGACCACTGTGTCCTCAAAGCCCATCCTCTCTCATAACATCAGTATACATATAAGTACACATATATGATGAATCAATCGCTGACATTATTCTTCCTCTCCAGTCATATTAAGCCCAACGGCATCCAATGTGATCTTTGGAACTACACTGTGTGTCCTTTTCAAGTGGTAGACCGCTACCAGCATGAGTTTGTCATGGGTTAAAGATCCTGTCCTGTGCAGTTTCAAGCATATGCACACATGCACACACATACGCAACCCTACAACACACTCATACACACACACACACACACACACACACACACACACGCACACACACACACACACACACACTTATTTGCTAATGGTTGTTCATTGAAAAACAAAGACAACAGTGCTTCAATTAATTAAGTGAGTTGAGATTTTGGCTCAGGCTATGTTTTTTGAAAACTGTGCAACTGCATGTGGCTATGGAGACAATCCTGGAGCCGCATGCCACAGATGGAGCATGTGAGGATTGACTCTGGAGATGCAGAAGAGGCAACAGGTTCGGATCTCCATTGCCTCATTGTGGTCTTTGTTCATGGATCCATTGGGTTTTAAATGTGGCTACTCCAGAACAACATATTTAACACCACTGTGGCTGGTCAAAGTCATTGGGGATGTTACATTTTTTTCTGTATTTTTCATTGTTCCCTAGTTATCTGGTCATTTAAATGGTACTTTTGCCTACAAGGGCTTCTGCTGGCAACCAGCAGCATCTGGACCACATTCCCTTGTACTTCTCATAGTGTACTTAGCCTCCATTCTAATTGTCTCAGTTTGTTGTGGATTGTTGACATGAGGGATGTGATTTTCCCAGGTGACCTTAAAGATTTGTTGGGAAAAGGATGTGAACGGTCTACAGGGATCTGGTGTGGTAATGGTGTATGGTCCAAGCCTCAGAGCCATATAGTAAGGTTAGACTTAGGATGGTATGATGATTGGTAGACTATGATCTTTGTTGAGGTTTTGATTTTTCTCAAAAACTGGGTAATACAGTCTGCCAAAAACATTGTGGCTTTGCTGATACAGGCCGGGCCAGGATATTGTCCTTGACAAGGCAAGATGGAGTTAGAAAGCTGTTGAGGTATAAAATTGCTTGGTAACTTTGAGATGAGTGCCATCAACATTGAACTGGCGGGGGTTGGGAGATGGGGATTGCCGCAGGGTTAGTTGTTTTGTGTGTTCACTAGGAGGCCATATAGAAGACACAATTTCGAGTGTGCTTTGTATTGCAGTTGGAGAATCAGCATGGAGACCGCAGTCATCCACTTATTGCAGTGTGTATATACTGTATGTGCAAATCTCAGCTTTGGTGAGAGCTTGCTGCTGTCTGAGGTTGAGTAGACTTCCATCAAGGTGGAACATTAGTTGGATGCCACTGTCAGCATTGGAGGATTTGTGAAAGAGAAGTGTGACTGCTGCCAGAAATAGATCAATGATTACTGAGGCTGGTAGCACTGAGGCTAGTCTGCATGAACACCATGGAGCTGTTTAAGAATGTTGACAAATTTGTGAGAGAAACCAAATTTGTTGAGGATTGTCAAGAGGATCGATTGGTCCACAGTGTCGAAGACCTATGTGAGCTCAATAAAGATAGTGTACTGTATTGTTTCGTTCCCTACCCTTCTCCTGGATCATGTCAGATCAGCTCCTCTCTTTTTTTTAAATCACACTCTGTTTCTGGAAGGGTGGTCTCAGTGATGCTGTTTGTGATGTGGAACAGCATGACACGTGCTAGCACTTTCTCAGCAATACAAGGCAGAGAGATGTCACAGCTGTTTACACATGCCATTTTTTCATACTTATTTTTATAGATGGTGACAGTGCTACTGTCCCTCCAATCTTCAATTTTTACATTTTGCCAGATCTTCAGAATTAAGTTGTGAAGACTTCTTGTGAAAAGATAATTGCCACTCTTGAGAATTTTAGCAGGAATACCATCAGGCCTACAGTCTTGTTTTTCTTTAGGTGTCATGCCAATCTCTGAGAAGTCATGGTTCATCTAATGAGTGAGGTGTTGGCAGGTTTGGGAGTCAGTCCAGGGCTGAGAGGTCGGAGGGGTTGTTTTGATTGAGGAGTATGTTGAGGTGCTTAGCCTAACGGAACAGTTTGCTGTATGCAGAGACACTATCTGATCTGATCTGATCTGATCTGATCTGATAGGTTGCGTTTTCTTGGGGAATAGAGAACTTGGGTGTTATCTGAGGTGGCGTAGCTCTAGATTTCAAGATCTTTTCTGAGCCACTAATAATTTTCCACTAGCCTTACTTGTTTGTGTCACAGCAAAGATGGCCAACACTGATGGCATCTTTGACTGAAGCCAGTGGCCTCAGAGGATCTTGGTGTATGGGTTAAATCTGTTTAATCCACTCACTTTGCAGGTTGCAAGTGCAGTTAATGGTAACATTACAATGGCTATGCCATCTACATGTACAAGTAGGTTTCATAATAAAGGCTCCCAGTAACAGCCATGACCTACCTTCATTACTTTGTCCCAGTGCTAGAGGACCTTGCAGGGTTGGAAGCAATAGCCTGCACAATAGCCTTAGTATGAATGAAGGGATGCACAATTCCCTCTTCTTGGTCTTGTCTCCTGGGTTCTGATGGCTTCACATGAATTCAAGACAAGACTCTGCCTCAAGTGGCTTCCATATCTCAGTTTATTGAGTTTGCTTCATTGTGTATCCATAATGCAGGTTTAGATTGATACGATATGCATTGTCACATTTTTGTAGTGCAATATATAGAATTTTGATATATCGCCCCATCCGTAAAAGCCAGGTTCTTCTGCTCCACCTGATCTATAATGGAGATACCGGGGGAGATCCCTCATTCCCTCTAGGGGACTTGGCACATAGAGCAGCCCTTTGATCCCAGCCACCCACACTCCCCAGACAGTATCTCTCTCCATGGCAAAAGCCCAAAATGACAATAAAGTTATCTGCTGAAGTTGCAGTGCCTGGTTAACCACTTTGTTTCCAGCATCCATCCCTCAATATGTATTATCACTGTCTCTCTGGTGTTGATGTGTGTGTGGATGTGTGTGTGAATGAGAGAGAGAGAGAGAGAGAGAGAGAGAGAGAAAGAGAGAGAGAGAGAGAGAGAGAGAGAGAGAGAGAGAGAGAAAGAGAGAGAGAGAGAGAGAGAGACCAAGGCAAAAAAAGAGGTTATGAGTGCAAAGAGAATGTATGTCTGAGGAATTGTGTGTAGGCATACCTGGGCTTGCATTCATGTGTGTGAAGGAGATGACACGTTTTGATGTCCTATGGTAACTAGAGTACCTAGGGTTCATGGGTACCAGAGGCCACTGGGAATGTAAGACTCTTTTGGGCTCATTAAAGACTAGGCTCTGTTGTGCAGTGAGTCCTGAACCTGTTTAAAGCTATTGAATCATAGCTGTCTCTTAAGTATGCAGTTACATAGAAATGTATTTGTCCATCTATGCAGAAAAACTGTGCACAGACTGTCACACTCACTGCTTTTGAATGATTGTTACTTGCCTTAGCTAAGTGGATTTTTCTTGATGTTGTTTCAGACGAGTTCAAACAAAAACTTATTCTGGACAGATGTATTTGTCACCATCCGTTTAGCCAATTAGAATCGATTCGGCGTCCCTAGGTTAGTTTTGGGAAAAAATGGCGGCGAACACCAAGACCTTGGAGGAGGCTATAATGAAAGGATTACATGCAAAAAAAAATAACACATAATTTAAGTAATACTGTATAATTTTTAACAGATTAGCTAACCAGTGATCTGACTAATGTTACAGCAGTTACAGCTACACTGCAAACATGATTTATACTCACAGCTGCTGTTTGTTGTATTCTCATCAATCCAACAGACAGAAATCTAGCCATCAAAAATTGTGTGGGGTTTGTGCGTGTGTGTCTACATCATATCCTTCAGATCTAGTAAACAAGTCCCGCATTGGCTTAGTGTATCAGTCCTGTTTGATGTCCGTAGACAGTGGTGGGTGTGTGTGTGTGTGTGTGTGTGGTAGTGGGGTTACTAGAGGCAGTGATAGGGATCTGTCCGGATGCATGAAAGCAACAACAGCACAGCCAAGGAAGAAGGCACTTGAAGAGAGAGAGGGATCTAGTATCTGCACGGAATCTCAAGTGGTGTGAGTTAGGGTTGAGTGTGTGTGTGTGCTTGTGTGTGTGTATGTGTGTGTAGGGGGATCCACAGAGATATAAATCTACTGTAAAACATACACACAGACAGAGATACGCATCCATTTATCCATTCTTCTCTTTTTGTTTCAGCTTGATAAATGCCACGCTGAATGATTGTGCTCACTCAACACAATTTATAGTAATCTCAATCTGCAACATGCGTGCATGAGATGGGTGAATGGGTGAATACTCTTACATTCAAACAAGTGCTGAGCATTCACAGACCACATGGGCAACATAAGGATAACAGGTGCACAGAGCCTTGTACTTAGAAACAAAAATATATACAGCGCTGTCAAGAGTGACACACATCCGTTTTTGGGCTATAGAGTGTGAATCCCGGCACTCACTTGTTGACTTTTGTAGGCTAGGGCGGTAGGAAGCTATTACAATAGGGAGTTGAGGTAATTAGGGGAGTAGGGTGGTCTGCTCTTTTTGGTTTTCATTAGACAGTATTTTTTTTCTTTGGCCAGTTCAAGGGTTGTTTTATCGCATGGTTAAGATACACAGTGCTGCAATTGTTGCCAGACGGGATCTTACTCAATCCAGAATGAATGTTGGATTGAAGAGGCACTCTAATGATATTGTCTTGTGCTTGGATAATATAAAAAGGGCATATGGTGGGATGCCGGGGAGTAAGAACAGAGAAGAGGGAGAGAAAGAGAGAATAATAAGCAGATTGAGAGAATGGAGGAGAGGTTGAGATTTGCAAATGGAAAAAGGATGCGAAAGAGGGAAGGGTTAGATGCTGGAAAACAGTCATGTAAAAGCAAAAGTGAGAAAGAAAATAGGAAAATTAGATAGAAGGGGAAAGACAGACTGATGGACGGACTGATGGACAGAAGAAGGTAGACAAAAGAAACATTTAAGCTGCAACCAATGTCATTTTTTTCATGCTGCATCCCTCCTCCTTCCTCCCCTCTCTCTCTCTCAGCTTTGTGAAGGCTTAAAACAGGAAAGACAGCTAGTTAATGGCTTATGCCTGCTGTCAGTGAGATTCTAACATATGATACTAGAACTCTGTCAGACTAGAAAATGGAATAGCTGAGATGTACACAACACATATAGTATATGGTGGCAAGTGCTTCACAACATGGACACTAATTAAAAAAGTGGCTCAACCCGTAGGGTAGCTTTTGTTTAGAATTGCATTCACATTTTAGGCATTTAGCTCATCCAGAGCAACTCACAATGATTACAACAGTAGAAGAAGTGGGTGATCCTTAGATCACCACATTTACGACCATTTAATCTTGAGTTATTTGAATAATTTAGCCCAAATCCATCCCACATGTAAGGAAATTCTAAAAGTCTTAATGTGAAAATCACTTAAAAAGTGTAAAAAAAAAATACAAACAAATAATAACTGTCCAGGTGTAAAGAGTTAGCATTTAAAAAGGTGTAATAATTTTGGCTGCTATAACTAATTCAGAACTCTGCAACCGTCTTACGTGCAACTTCCGTAAATTTGCCGTTCCTTCTGTCAGCATCATGCTGCTCTCCCACCACTGACAACCTGTGGCTGCTTGTATCAGACTGAAAGTCCTGGTGGTGATGTACAAGGCTACTAAGAGAGCTGCACACCGGTACCTCCAGGCCGTGGTTCAGCCCCTCACTCCAGTCCATCTCCTGCACTCTGCTGCTGCTTTCCCTGTGTCAACCTGGCTCCTGCTCCACTTGGCCCCAACTCTTCTATGCTTCCCGATGGTTGACTGACTTTCTGACCACAGACGGGACTACAGAAAATCACCTTATCTTCCATTGTGTCCTGAAAAACCATCTCTTCAAAGAACATTTCAAGTCCTTCTTCTCGACTCTGCTTTGCATCTGATTGCGTAACTAAAACAAACAAATTGCATAAATATGTAATTAAGTAAGTATGTAAGTAAGTAAATAAATAAATGGAATCTGCTTGGCTACCCAATCTACCTAGCACATACCATATCTATTATCATCTATTATTATTATGATAGTGAAGTGTTACGCAATTTCAATCAGGAAGACTACCTAAATCATTCATTCATTCATGCTTTCTCTTTACCCAATCGGAGTTGGCGAGCACTTTCCCTCTTTTTCCAGAGAACCAATCAGAGTTAGCTGTAACTTCCCTCTGTTTCTAATTATGTATGTATGTAATTATATTAAGGCCACCAGATCATTTTTATTCCCACCGTCTCTATGTTGTTTTTTTTAACCCTTACTGTCCTTAGTACTGGCTACTTGTAACTTTGGCAATACAATAATTTAAATTTACTTAATCTACTGATACACTTATTATGATCACACTGGATAAGAGCATCAGCAAAAAAAAGAAAAAAAAAAGAAACAATAGGATGTCCAAAATGTATGAGTGAAATGAATGAGTATGTTTGATCTCAATGTACCTTAACAGAGGTTAATTGTTGTATAGAACTAACTAGAAATATGTTTGACAGACAACCTTACTACATTCAAATGGAAAGCACGTCATTGAATAGAGAATTTTTTGAAAGTGGAAAATGGCCCTAAAACCCCCATTTGTTAGCCATTCGCATATTAAACATCCCCAAATGAGCAGTTTGATCAAATCAAAATACCGTACCATATGGACAATGTAGTTGGTGTAATAAAGGCAATTTTGGAGTTCTTCATAAGTGTTAATGTATCATTCTAGACAGGTTTAGCGGTTGTCTGTTTTCATTTTTGGTACTTTTCTATTCCCTCTTTAAATGTCAGTCATATATCAAAAAGCCGCCCATGACAAAATACTGTGGAAGACTTCTGTTTCGGGGTTACCTTTGAATACAGTAAGGTGGCTTAAATTTATTTAAAAGATTTTCCCTTCTTCTCTTCTGACCAAGCTGACACACAGGCACACACAGTTACACACAGTTACACATAGACACACACACACGCAGAGCCGACTCCATGCAGGATTATAGGGCAGGTCCATAGGGGATTGAAATGTACTACTGCTGTCTTTGTGGAGCAGAACATAATGTTCCCCCACTAACACACCATGGAATATGGTGAGCCAGCTCAACCTGCTCTGGGGGGATTGGATTGGAGAACTGGCCCTAGCAACTAACCTGTGTGTGTGTCTATGTGTGTGTATCCATGTGTTTGTGCAGACTCATGACTGCTTGCCTTCACTTACATGTGTGTAGATGAGTTTGTGTTAGCTGAGAGTGTGCGTGTGCATTCAAACTTTAACATCAAACAGCAAGCCAGGTGATTTCTCTGGGGAGGGCCGCTGCCCAGGCAATCTCTGACGCAATCCCTGGGCAACCCTGGAGAACTCTCCCCTTAATTATACATAAGCAACAGAAGGGATAACATTTTAGTCCTCTCACGCTGCAAGAAATTGCCCACATATGAAGTCCACCCACCTCACTCCATAGCCTTGGCTGTAAGACAAATACACAAGCATGGGGCCTGCGCAGAAAAATCCCTAGCACACTTGCCTTCAGGTAAGAAATGATTAAGAGGAGAAGGATAAAGAGAAGAGAGGTACTGAAAAAGAGAGAGAGAAATTACTCTGGCTAGTAAAAACAAGGAAACAATCATTGGCCCAGTTTTGTCCCAGCTCCCAAAAAAAGCAGAGTGTGTTTGTGTACACTTAAATGGTGGATACACACATGCACACACTGCACAACGCACGCACACATTTGCACGCATGTGCGTGTACATATGCATGCACAAAAAACACACTCGCACATACCGACAGACACGCGCAGGCACGCACACACACGCACGGAAAAACAAAAGCCCATACAGTAGCAGAGCTGTTGCTCTCGGCAGGCAAAGGAAGGGCACGTTTCCCTGGCACTCTCTCGCACAAACATTCCCAAACCACACGGCCCTCATCAGGCGCGGTGCCAGTGACATAAGCGTGTGGTAACATTAAAAAGAAACCTCTGAGATGGCGTTCCTTTTTCCCTTTTACTTCTCCCATTTCAATTATTATTATGGTGCTGCCATGTGGAAACCTCATTGGGGCTGGTGTATTTTTTCGTGGCACTGATGACCCCCAGTGACATTTTGGAGCTGTTAATATGCAGAGTTTTGGCCCTGTTTTCCTGAGTGACTGAGGGACATTTATGTTCTCCGCAGACCCATCTGTTGTCAACCCACCGATCCCTATACATTAGCTTGTGGTCTGTGTTCTCTACTCATGTCTGTGCTGATGAGCTCAGGATAGGTAAACTGCATGATCGCTTTGCCTGCATTCGCTCACTCACTAACTTTTACAGCCCTATTCTCAGTAGGCCATGGAAGTCACCCATCAGTAGCCCTGGACCAATGAGACAGTGAGCTTCAGTGGGCATGGGTGGGGCTGGGTGACAGGACATTACCTCACGCACCAGGCGCTCACCAGCATTCCGGTAAACCATGGGATGGTGCTTGGAACCTCATACTAGACTCTCTCTTTTGCTCTTTCTCTTTCTCTCTCTCTCTCTCTCTCTCTCTCTCTCTCTCTCTCTCCACAAATGCCTCACAGATGCTCACTCTCGCTGCCCATGCTCAGGCCTCAAATTCTTATATATGCTTTTGACAAAGAAGAAGGGGGAAAGGAAAAGAAGAAGAAAAAGAAAAAAGAAGGCCCAGCAGTTGTTTACTGAAACTCTTTCGATGGAAATAAACACATTTTAGGAGGTGCTGTGACATGAGAAATATTCACTTAGAAAATTGTTTTCTGTGTGTGTACATGTCTGTGTCCAAAAGTTCCACAAATCCGGAAAGACTAAACTGGGTCACTGCCTGACCTCACACAGTCATACAAAAGTCTCATAAACAAACAATAAAGCCTGTAATGCTCAGCAGGTATCCTGGACTCCTGGTAAAGCAGTAGTCCTGCTGAGTGGAATAAAGTGAGTGAATGGGTGGATAACACAAAATGAATGAGTGATTCAGTAGTTGTACTGAATTAAATAAAGTAATAGACTGATTGACTGATCGATTGATTGATTGATTGATTGATTGAATGAATGAAATACAGCTGCAAGCGGCCAACCCTATGGGCCAAATGATTTCACAGTGACAATATAAGCTTGATTCCTCATTATGGAAAAGTTCTACATCTAATTTCAGTGACAGTCTTGCAACTGCAGGTGAAATGTTGCCTGACATATTGCCATTTTAAAAATTTCCAATTTGTCCTGGTAGTGATGCTATTCAGCATTACCGAATGTGGTCTGACGCATTTTGGAGCCCCTTGCAAACAGGTATGTGAAGTTTGGATGGTCTAGCATTAAGCGTTGATTCTAGACTGATTCAGGAGTAAATTTGCTTGTTACAGCGCCACCATCTGGCCGATTGGTATAATTTTTGTTGCCTGAGCAGTGGAAGAGATTTGAAACCCATCCACTAAATTTGACATAACATCAGGTCGAGGCATTTCCAGGGCAGCTATAATGGAGTTTGACAGCAGAAATTTGTTTGAGCTATCTAATATATAAATGATAAGTATCAGGTTTTGGTGTCAGCTCCTCAGAATCAAAGAGTAAGCAACATCTTTCTAGACTCACCACTTCACACTGATGTTCAGCAATCATACAGGGAGAAATCCATAGTGGAAGAGGCACTGTCCACTGACAGTAGCCTCAATAGACCATAATGCAATGCAACTATAAGCTGTAATATGTTGTGTTTTAGTAAGGGTTGTGGCCACAAACATAGACACGCCCCAATGTTCACAAACTAGTTGAGTGAAAGCGAGACGTTTGTGCCCCTTCTCTGGTGGTTGTCAAAAATCTTTCTGGGAAACGTAGGAAACTAAGTGAAATGGAAGCAGACGAGGCAGATTGAGGGACAGTGGGTTCGCCAAGAAAGTAAATTACAAAACTTCGTCACAAAATAACTCCTTGATTGCACCGGACAGCTATCTAACTAGAGTGTCTGAAGATGGATTTTTTTATGTTCCACCACCATGGTCCATGCTAGGTACATTATGTCATCGTGTGCCGTGTGTGTCTGTCTGTGTGCAGAAAAATTCTTGTGAACATAATAACTCAAGAACAATACATGATAAAAACATCATACTCACCCCCTATAGAGTAGATGATCTGATTAGATTTTTGAGCACCTTGCTGCATAAATCTGCATTAATGAAAAACAGATTTTCTTCAAATTCATCTAATAAATCAACTTATAACTCCTTAATGCGTTAAGACACAGAGTTCAAATTAATACCGCCCATGTGTTACGCAAAATCACGTGTGTTGACATAGAAATGTTTTTGCTAATTAATGCATGAATTAGCTTAATTTATGACCTCATTAGTATAACTGGTTGTGTTTAATATATCATGCAGATCATGGCAGGACAATAGGCAGCTCAAGTGCCTCCTGTCCTTTAACCAGCATTCAACATCCAGAATACAAAATCAATGTCTTTAGCTGAGTCACAGCCACTGACATAACATATTTACAAATATCAAGTTGCTTTGAGCCTGGATGGCCTGAGGTGGTGCTTTTTTGCATTGTGCTCTGTGCGGTGGAAAGTGAAGAAGGCTGAGAAGAGCATGCAGAGCGTCAGAGAAGTCCATAATGGAGCTGAGCTCTCCCCCGTCCTCTAGGGTTGGCTGCTTTTGGTGCTAAAGGGAGGAACTTTGTGGGGCCTCCTAAGTGTCTGTGGGCCCCAACAGTCTTGCAACACCGTCTGTGCTGTGTGTGTGTCTGTTTGTGTGTGCATATGTGTGTCTGTGTGGTTTGCTGGTTTGAGTTACAGATAGGACATTTTGAAATTTTGGATGCAGTGACATCAGTATCCCAGCCAAGGTGGGTGTATCGTATGTATGTGTGTGTGTGTGTGTGTGTGTGTGTGTGTGTGTGTGTGTGTGTGCGCGTGTGTGTCTGCTGTTGTGTGTTTGTGTGTGTCTGAATGTGAGTATGTGTGTAGGCTTCCCTCTGCAGAGGTGACCTAACTTCACCCTGGCACCAAATCTCCACCACAAGGGGAACGGCTATGGTTGAGGTACATTATGCAATTAGACCCATTATTATTCTCATTATTCTCTCTCTCTCTCTCTCTCTCTCTCTCTCTCTCTCTCTCTCTCTCTCTCTCTCTCTCTCCTAACAGCTCCCCTGTATTTCCCTCCTTTCCCTCCTTTTGCCTTGTTTTTTTCCGTAAATGAATGTTTTTACAACACAGAAATATTTACAGGATAATTAGTTGTTGTATTCTCACTTTCCTCACACATATCACCTTTGCTTTCTCCCCTTGGCTCAAGAACCCCCCCCCCCCACTCTCTCTCTCTCCTTTTATCTGAAGTGGTGATTTACAAACACCAGTTTGCGTCTACAGACCAGGGGTTGGCTGTTGTCTGCCGGTCTGACTCTCCTATATTATGTAGACAGCTGGTACAAATTAAGACTGTGTGTGTGTGTGTGTGTGTGTGTGTTGTTTGTGTGTGTGGATAGTGTGTGTGTTTGCGTGTGTGTTTGTTTGTGTCTGTGTGTGTGTGTGTATTTTTGTACTTGGGGGTTTAACTCATCTTCAGTGTGGCTGATACTGTTTTCCGGGGAAGGCAAGAAGTTGTTTTGTTCAAAATGGAAATCACAGTATTTGATTTATGTACTTTGAATAGTGACTATTGTGTCCTTATTGTGAATGAGAGCAAGGAAGGTGTGTGTTTAAGGTTGGTGGGGGATTTGTTTTTGATGATACGGAATGGGCGTCCCCTTTGCCTCTTTGCAGAACAGTAAAAATAATGTCACTTAAAGGTATAATTCCTTGAAAACATGTATTAGACAATATGAGCAATACGATATAAGCTTTTACTTAAAATTGTTAAAAATTGTTTCTTACTTGAAACAATTTTAACCATCCGCTCTTCACTTCCCAAACTGTTTTCAAGGTAAAACACAAAAAACCCCACAAAGGAGCCGCCGTCTCCTCCCCTTTCCTTTTCCAACTGAGAGATTTCATAATAGATTCCTTGGACTGTCTTTTGTCAACAGTTCCTGCTGCGATGCTGTAGTTGTAATCAAGCAATCCATTTGAAGGTGCGCTGGCAGGCGGTATATTTTATAGCCATAACAGATTGAGAGAGGGCAAACAAGAACAGGGCTAAGTTTAGATGAATGTGTGTTGGTTGTTTCTTGACTTTCTTTCCTCATTTCCCTTTTCCCTTTCCCGCCTCATTCATTTAAAGTTGGAATCTGATTTCAGTGGCAATTTTTTGTCCATGTTTTGTTTCAAGCGTTTCCGTCTGTATATTGCATATGTTAGACCCTAGCTTGGCTTCTCTAGTGGGGTTGTCACTGTAGTGATGCAAGGCTTTTAGACTCCACTGAAAACACAAACACACACACACACACACACACACACACACACAAACACAGATATGTATCTATCCATGTACTGTATGTTTATATTTGTGATATATATATCTGTATGAATGTATGTATATATGTATGTATACACACATACACACACACACATACACATGCACATGCTTCTAATGTTTTCTTTCCTGTCAGTCACGCAATCTTTGTGTGTACACAAAGGTACTTGCATGCACTAAATACATACACATTCTTTCACTCCCTGTGCGAGTCCTTGGAGGAGTACTGGAGGGGTGTAAAAATTTATTACCACCCCACCGCCCTCACCCCCTCTTTTAATGAGCGAATCAAATGAATGACGAATCTATTTGGAGTGCTTTGACTCTTGCCATTGTACGAGGAGGAGGCTGGAGGAAGCGTAACGAGCCGTGGGAGACTCGTGAATCGCCTCCTACCGGTTTGATGCTTTACGGGGGGGCTTGCTAGAGGGCGGGGGTTTTGGCATGCTGTTACTAGTGTGCCAAGCAGTGTTTGTCTGTCTCGAACAGTAGGGTGTTAGAAAAACACACCCGGGGATGCGGAGGAGAGGAAGAGAGGAGGAGGGGGGGTTGGAGAAAGGTGTAGCTAGTGCCACCTGTGTTTACATGAATAAGTCATCAGTTTGCCTGTGGAAAGGGGCCTGCCACCTGCCCTGCTAGGATAAGGGTAGCAATGGAAAACCAGCCCCTCTTGACTAAATTCATTAGCAGAAAAGACTTAGAGTCTCTTGAAATCATATTGGTTGTTATGATCCGGTCATGGAGAGCTACTCAGAGTGTTATGGGTTTTGGTCGAGCCCAGACCAATGTTAAGAGTTGGGCTGGGAAGCAAGTTTGGACTCTGGGAATCCAAGCATTGGCCAGAGTAGAGGAATCATTGGTTTTAACATAGCTGCCATATTTATGATAATTCAAAAGGATGATATTAACCTCATAGGACAGTTGGCAAATGACTTTTTTGCCATAAATATTCTCTGGCTTGGAAAACTAACAGCTTATGCTTAATTATGAAATGTGCACAACTGCGTCCAAATGGGGCCAATGTCTGACGGTGACTGGTCTCAGGTGTTTGTCACCTGCACTTGTCATTTCTGCCACCTCAGCTCTGAGCAGAAATGTCACATCGACAGATCCAGGGGACAGATATGTGGACAGATAGCTGGCCTGGCCAGTTTTTCCACAGTGGCAGGATCTTACAGTAGCCTCTCTAGCAAAGCTCTCAGGTTACTGGTGTCTCATTTCACTGGCTCAGGGCAGCGGGCGAAACTCACCGTCCTTGGGTATCTGCCCTCCCTCTCTTTTGTCTGTGTTTATCTATTGCCCCGTAGCCTTTTATCACTCTGTCCATCTATCACTTTTACTTTCTCCATTTCTCTGCCACTTTCCTTCTTTTTAATTATCATAAATATTGTCGTCTTCTTATGCCCGTCTTCTCCTCATCCCCCTTCTTTCTTTCTTTTTCTTCTTCTTCTCTTTCTCTCTCTCCCTCTCCCTATGTTGCCCATTATCATGGTTCACCATTCCTGACAAGACACAAAAACCTCCAACGATAGGTCATGTGGTACCAAGCCCAAGACATTAGCAAGGTCCAAAAATACCACATGGAAATCTCTTTTCTGTTGCTTGGCTGTGCCAGATCATGTTTGTGTGCTCTAGGCATCTGGAAAAGCCTGGTATTCCAGCTTTTTGTACTTTTCTGCCAATTAAGCCAATGTTTCTTAACGGGGACCCATCCATTGCCGGTCAGTGAAATATTGGCTACTGGGCCACAGAGAGTTGGGCCAAGCATACAGACACCTTTCACATGTTTATTTGACTATTTTTTTTAAATACCTACATTACTTGCACAAAGACTGGTTAATCATTTGACAGGGCAGGAATTGAAGTGAACATGGTTATGAATAAAAATACTTATAGAATATTATAATGCTCATTAATACAGAGTAGGACATAGGAGTTAGTTATCAAGCCTCTTACAGCACACGCACTCTGAGAGAGGACTATGACCATTCTAATGAATGATGTCACCATTTTATGACCTTCCGAGCCATATATTCCAAGTATGATGATTTTGATGATGTTTTGTAGTTATTTTCTTGAAAGCTAAAAGAAGAGCACACATTCAACATTTCCAAAAACAAGACCAATACATTTAAAAACATTAAATATATAACTTTAATGTTAGATCAGTTCCAATAAATATTGACGGGCAACATGTTAAGAATAATCCCACTGGTCAAATAACTACTGTTGGGCAGACCGGTGCAGCATGAAAGCTTGACGCTGTGATAAGAGGAAATCAGAATACCCCCAGTGTGAGATTAAAAATAGTGATTTTTATATTTAGATGGAGAAAGATGGAGGTCAGTCACATAAAGTATACCATCACTATCCAACCAGTTTCTTTCGATGAAATCAAATCATCTATGAAATGGCATCATCCATTGTTTGCAAAACATCCCTGCTCTCCCTAAATGTGCGTGTGTGTTGTTGCCTCCTTAATGCACCCATTTTCCAGTAACTCCTAACCATTTAGGATACCCCTCCTGCTCTCTTAAACGCACCCTGAGACATGACTACTTGTCATAAGAATGATCATAACATGATTTTATTCCTATGCATAAAAGTAGGACCAATTTCCTACTCTGAGATGCTGAGACCCAGGATATAAGAAACAGCTCAATACAAAGCAGGATGAGAGACGCAGAGACACAAAGTGAAAACGATGAGCCGTCGCTGAAGAGAAAGAAATCAGCTTTTATCATACAATATAGCGAGACCCACATCAAATATACTTTTTCCCCCTTGCTGGACAGTATTAGAATTACCAGGGGAGGTCTGATTGGTAATTTTTACCTCAGGGCCACAATTTTATTTCATCTGGAACCAACATGTCAGTGATTTTCTCTGACTGAAATTACCTACTGCATTGTATGAGTCAATTTTGACATCCTGGGGTAATTTTAATCCCATCCAGATTGACATCTGGTGTTAAACACAATTACCGACTTGCGCACCCGGCATCTGGATTACAAGAGCCATATAACCAGTGGTGGGTAGAGCAGCATCACTCTGTCGATTAGATTAGATTCGATAAAACTTTAATAATCCCCCTGGGGAAATTAGGTCATTACAACAGCAATCGTAATAGGATGCAGTAGGGAAAACACAAAATAGAATATAAACGCACAAATAAAATATAAAATAAGCAATAAAAGGAGGAGATATAGTGCATTTAAGACAGTGTGATGCCAAGAAAGTTAGAAAAATAGAGAAAATATTGTAAAAAAGAGCACAAGCTGCTGTGTGTGGCGTTACAAAGATGCAGAGCCACTGGGAGAAAATCTTGTGTGTCGTGTTCCCAGATTTTTCTGGATCCCCCAGAAAATTATTTTACGGTCTGGATGACTGACCATAATTACCAATGTGCAATCAAATTCCTGATAATAATTCCTGATAATACTAATGCCATCTGGAGAGGGATTATGCCATCTCTTTTCTTATTTCCCTCTCTTATCATGATCGGTTTTGATTTTCTATATGTTTCTCCAAAAGGGTTTTTATACCATACGAAAACCACCTTGCTTAGATAAATTGTCACGTAAATAAAAAAATGAATGTAAACTTACCATACTGTGGCTAACAAACTAACAAGCTGACATTAAAAAAAAATCCAGTCAAAAATTCAGAATAAAACCCATACCAATTCCGATACTACAGATACTATCAGTGCACCTCCAGTAAATAAACTGTCAAATTGTATATGAAATAAATTATTCAGTTATGTATTTGAGGATCATACTGACATTACCCACCATAGTGCCCTTGTTACATGGAAATGTAGTTGTTCTCAGTATATTTTCCAGTCTGTGACATTTTCAATGCACCTGATATTGGATTCATTTATTATTCTATGAATAAATTCTGCTAAATGAAGTGAAGAAAAGGCTTTGGTGTAGCATGCAGTTTTGAATAGTTCACTTTAGTCTATCTAAGTTACACACTGGGCTGTATTTACAATCTTTACAATCTCTCTTTTTTGCCAATCCAATAAAAGTTTGCTTGTGCTACATGCAGTAATGTGACATGACAAGTCAATAGCCACCTAATGGTCCAAACCCCTCATCACACAGGACAAGATATTTTACAGGACAGGCCTTGAAATGATGTAACCCCTACTATTCTGGCTTATGATCTATGTTATGTTATCCTAACTCTCACCCCTCGTAATTTTTATTCACCCTTGGTGAAAGAAAGGCTCCCTCCAAGAGAGGCAAGTTAGGTCAGTGCATGAAAGCAATAGGCAGTAGAAAGCAAACAATATGATTGGTGCTCCTGAGTTTATGGCTGTGGCTTCCAGTTCTGAGGTTGCACAAGGGAAAAGAGGCTGAAAAGGGGAAAGAGATTAGGAGAGATAGAAGAGTGAAAGTGGTTACAAAGATAATCAGAAGGACGGGATGGACAGGTAGAGATAAGGAATATGTGTTTATCTGTATTTACAGCCTGTGTGTGAGGCTGGCACATTAGCATGGCCTTTGCTCATTATAAGCCAACTGAACTCTGGTTCTGCTTTTGATGAGGATCAAACGACCACCTCTGGTTCCCTCCCTGTTCCTTACCCCCTCCAACCCCATGCTCCCCACCAAAGGTTGCTTTTTACTACATTAACTAGCTTAGCATGTTGCACCAACCTGCATGTGTATGTGTGTGTGTGTGTGTGTGTGTGTGTGTGTGTGTGTGTGTGTGTGTATGTGTGTGCTGTATCAACACAGTCCTTGTTTTCCTTAGCAACTTCCTCACACAATTTCAAAACAGGCAGGAATTACCCAATTGGCAGCCAACTGCTAAATGGAATTGTCAGAGTCGACAAAACACAAGATGACAAGCAGAAACTCATAGTAACTTAGATTTCTCATTGACTTAATTTTTTTATTTTTTATTTAACAAGTACAAAGAACTTTTCCGTAAGTTTCTGTTACATTTTTTTCTGATTTTGGAGTGACAAAGAAAAAAATTATAAAATGAAAACGACAGAATTTAATGACCAACAGGTTGTAAATAAGAAAGATGCAAAATTGGCTAATTTCTCTTTCTTTCTCTTTCTCTTTTGTTTCCCTAGACATGTCAGTCCAAGGTGTTTGATCTATCTGATGGGGTGTCCCAGTATGCATGGTTCCCCTGCCGCGAGGCCCATGAGACATCTTGGATGTACTCCAACTACTGGCTCAAGGTAAGCCCAGAAGCCAAAAGGGCAAAGCCCAAGGGTGAGGGACGGCATCTGATTGGTGTCAAATCCTCATTTGGATAAGGGCTAGTTGTTCTCTGTCCCAATATAACTGGAGCAGGGAGGGGGGACCATGGATCAGGCGGTATCTGTCTGTCCGTCTGTCTGTCTGTCCGTCTGTCCGTCCATCAAACATGATATCTCAGGTGATATCAAACAATCAGTCCATACATAAAGACACATCATACACACACATTACAGGATTACTAAAAACATGAAACAATCGTACTAGCAGTCAGTATAAATAAATAAATACATTTGCAGGAAAATCATAAAGTTGGGTTGAAGAAGGTTTATGAGGCTATATGCAGAGGGAAACCTTGGCATAAAACTCACAAGCACACTATTCTATTGAGCCATGTTTACTTTCAACCCCCCACCCACCCCCATGATCTGAAAAATCATTGTGGCCTGAATGAGTTATTGCTTCTATACCAAATATAAAACAAAATCCAGCTTCATCGGTAAATTCCCTTTCTGCATTCAGTATCATTCAACTTCAGGTATTGAACATAGAAGCTATGACTCATTACACTCAATATACAGTAAAAAAAGAAAAAAAAGAAAGCCCACCTGCATGCAGCTTCAATTCAATTAGGTTGTCCTTGGACGAGCCCTCCAGCGACGTTTCCAGTCATCTCGATCCTCCATGCATCTGGCTAGCTCGCCAGTACTTTCCGCCCCTGCATCTTTCTTTAGTACGTCCACGTACGTTGGTGTGGGACGCCCTCGTGATCGATGCCCGTGTGTTGGCTCCCACAGCACCAGCTTGATGGCTGGGAGCTCCCGGTGTCTCTGGCAGTGACCGTCTAGCCTCATTCTCCTGGATGCTATCTTCTCACTCAACCTTGGTAACCTCCCATACAGATGCTTGTTGGTAACATGCTCGTTCTGGTCGATGTTTAGTAGTGCTCGCAGCATTCTGGTGTAGCACCCATCCAGGGACTTCTGCAGGGTGGGCTTCAGGGTCCAGCATTCACAGCCATATAGGAGAACGGACTCTACTGTCGCAGAGAAGAAGCTGAGCTTCAAAAATTAAGACAATAGTTTTGTTGTATTGTTCCGCAGCACCTTCTCTTAAAAAGGATTGCAAGGAATACTGGTTGACAGGATAGAGTCCTGGTATTGAAAATTGGTAAATCTATGGGAAAATATTAATCCCAAGTGAGTATCTCTTTCCCTTCTGTCTCAGTTTCCATATCTCTCTCTCTCTTTCTCTCTCTCTCTCTCTCACTCTCTCCTTTTTCTCTCTTTTTCACTCTCTCTCTCCTCTCTCTCACTCTCTCCTCTCTCTCTCTCTCTCTCTCTCTCTCTCTCTCTCTTTCTCACACACACTTATTCCTATCCCTTCATTCAGGCCCACTTTTCTCACCCCATGGTGGCAGCCGCAGTGATAATCCACCTAGCTGCTGATGGGACTAGCTACGTTGACCAGACCCAGTGCAACATCACCGTTCAGCTGGTGGACACCAAGGAGGGCATCCATAGCCTAGGTGAGGACGATGTTATATACTCCCCAGTTCATTCATCTTTGGGTATTGCATTGCTAACTTCAACTAAGTGGAGAACTGAGCTGAAATGAGCTCACTTTAACTATATAGAGCTGAACTGAGCAGACAATCAAATGTGTGTCAATCTCTCATCTCTCTGTCTCTTTCTATAAATGTTTTTATTTTGACACCTTATCACTCATTCTCCCCCCCTAATTAAACTTTTCTCTTCGATTAACATCTGCCACTCTTCTTTTTTTCTGCCTTCTGCTTCCATCCCTTCCTCTCCAACCTCAATCTTCCTACTCCCTGTTTTTGTCTTTGTCTCTCCTCCATCCCTCTCTCCACCTTTTCTTTGCCTCACCTCTCCGACGACCTTCCCCTTTACCTTTTATCTCTCCATCACTCCCACCACTTCCTCTCAATCTTCCACATGCCCCATCCTTACTAAATACCCCTGCCTCTTTTGTCTCATCCTAATACCCCCTGTCCACACACACACACACACACACACACACACACACACAAACCCCTCATTCCCCAACTACACCACATCCTCTCCATACACCAGGTGACTGGCGTCTGAGTTGCCGCACCAACCCCCTGGTGATCCCAGTGAGCCATGACTTGTCGGTGGCCTTCTACCACACCAAGGCCATCCTGGTCATGTTTGCCTCTCACCTCGTGGCCATCTCCGGCGTCGGCCTGCGCTCCTTCCAGTCCTTCGACCCCATCACGATAAGCGGTTGCCAGAGCAACGAGATCTACAACCCCACAGGCCAGAGGTGAGGTTAGGGAAGTGGGAGAGGGAGGGCGGCTGTGGACGTAGACTGGTGAACACTTGTACGCACAACACTCACATATGTGAACGCACACAAAACACGCAAAGACACGCATGTAAACACATACAAACATATGCACATATATGCAGAAACGCACACGCTTACATACACACCATGCCAATTACACTATTGTTATGCATGAGACAATTCATAATTCGTACTGATGATGTTTTCAAAGACCCCTTAGGAGGCAGACAGACACACACACACACACACACACACACACGCACACACACACGCACAGGCACTCATACACACCACACTACACAAAGAGTGGATGGTCAGGGGGTCTGTACACAGTGATAGAGCTGTTTGTGCCTTTTGTTGTGTGCCAGTGAGGCATCCAAGAGCACCTAAATAGATTAAAACTGCTGTGTATCTCCACCAGCCAGGAAATTGTTTGATACCACACACACACACACACACACACACACACACACACACACGCACACAGACTAGTTGCTGTCTTCCAGAGCTCTCTTCGCTTTTACTCCTCTTTCTTTCATATTCTCCCCATCTCCTCGTTTCCAGAGGCTCTATTTGCAGATTTCTGTTCATATGTTTGTATGATTGCAAGACCAGACACACTCCAGACATGCACACATATCAACAGAAACTTTCACTTGAATACTCAACTGGCTGAATATAGCATTATGATTTGCAATAAATAGTTACTACTGCTCTCTATCTTTTTAACGCCAGTGGAAAATTCTAGGCTGGATGTTTTTTAATAAAATCTTTAGTTTATATGTTTCATATTTATGGAGTTTATTTTGGTGCGTTCTATCTCTGATACTCTAACTTTTTTAATGTTATGCCGTTTTTGCTCAACCTCCCTTTTTATCTCATTTCCC